>NC_056733.1:1243380045-1243680045 GCF_019279795.1 Protopterus annectens | reverse complement strand
GTTTCACTCCTTCATTGCTGTTTGTTGAAACCCCAGCCTCACTATCTGGCAAATGATCTCTCTGCTTTCCATTGCATAAATGTCATTGGCAGGGTTTTGCATCTTTGTCTGTTAAATGTGAGATTGGAATTTAGTGCCATTTCAGGTATAGACTTGTTGCCTGACTTCCACAGACATGGCTAGTGTGGGAGATGATGATACTAAATTTACAGCACAGAAGCGGAGTGTTGAGGAGTCTAGAATTTATGTGATACTTGTCAGGAAGCACTACAGTTGGCCCACCATCCTTCCACAGGTTTAGCACTGTTACCCAGCATTTCACAGTCCCAGCCTGTCAGTGCTGCCTCTACAACCCCTGCCTTATCTACTCCATCTGCATCAGGTAGCTCTGCCATGGCTGCTGATACACTGGTACCATTTGGGAGTAGTACTAGAGGTGATGATTTTTTTTACCCAGCATGAGCTGACAGAACTGCTGGAGGGTATCATGGAAAGGGGTCTAGGTGCCAGACCCTATTATGTAGAAAAGTTACTTTGTTATATTGCTATGATGATGCCATGTCAAGTAATCACATAGAAAACTGAGACAGGATACAGTGATGAAAATTCTGAAGATGAGGACTAGGTTCTGCCTGTTTTTAGGCTTAACATGTTTTTAGGGTGTACCTTGAATGTCACCTACCTATCCTCAACCATGGTATCCCTCAGCCTTTTGTGTCCATCACCATCTCTGTCCACCTTGTATGCTCTGTTTATCTATGGCTGCTTCCTCATAAACCCTACCTACCTGAACCTCACATTCCTATGCCCCTTCCCCAATGTTCCTCTCTCATTGAGAGTAAAAAAAAAAGGTGACCTGTCCCAAAAAAAATCGACCCATACATAGCTCACCACTTCAACTATGTGTCTTGACACACTTGATTTAGTACAACTGGCTCTACAACATTTTTCTGTTGTCATCACCTACCATTGATGTGGAGACAGTCCAAATTCAATAAATTCTGTCTACAGTTCTATGTTTATGTTTTGAAGAAGTGGATAGCTATGGTTCTATCCCACTATCTTCCTGCAAATTTCTCTATTCTTTCCCCTCTGTTCTCCAGTCTGCATGCCCCATTTCAGCAATTTCCTAAAAGCCCCTTTTTCAATCTGGTCAAAAAAATAGAATCCCACACAACACTTATGGCCAGAAATGGACCATAAGGAAACCTTCAGTTTTTTCACAGCATTTGCATGGAGTTTGGCATTGCACACCAATACCAAGTGACATTGAAAGGCTGTTCATGTCTTATTGCAAAACTGGTCATTTGTTCCCATCACCTGTAGTATTCCAGTTATCCTCATGCAATGGTGCTTAAACATGCTGTGCTGTCAGAATAAAGAGTAAAGGCAGAATAGAGGCAATACTTGCAACATTTACTCTAACAGCTCTTTGACTACTAGATATAACAAAGTGCAACTTCTTCTGTTGAGTGTTGACACAATTACTTTATCTAAAGACTGTATTCTAATCATAGCATCAAGGTTGCAATTCCAGATGTGTGTCACATTATTTCTTAATTGGATGCACTTCTATGATATGTTTCATTACACATATTTTTTTCATTTTTTTCTAGTTATAACCTTAACAATCAGATTTTGAATAATGTTGCAAAAAAACATTTGCAAACGCATTCATGTTCATAAGGAAAAATTAGCAAACTACTCTTATTCTACTCAGGTCTTTATTAGGTTTTGTCTCTGCTACAGCTTTGTAATCCTCAGAGACACGAGTTAATGATATAGAGCATGGCAGGTGAATAAAAAGGACACACCATGAAGATGTGCATTAATGACCCATAACACCAACCTTTGCTATCTGTCTGTATATCTGTCTCTCTCTCACCCCTTTGTGCTGTTGACTATTCATTGGCTGATGGATTGACTATTAATTGGCTGATGGATTGACTATTCATTGGCTGATGGATGTAAATGTCATCGTATTGCATTTTCATACTGTCATTGCATTGCTATAGAATAATACCTGCCTCATCTTCCATTGGCTGAATAGGTTATCACTGCCTCTTCAAAGGTGTGATTTTGACACATGAGAAGTAGGCTTTTCTTTGTGGTGTGTTGAGTTAATGATTAAAACTACAAGCAGAACTTTGTATCTTGAAAATGGTTCAAATCCAGCATGAGGTGAAACTCTTACTACCTGTTTTTATACGTCTCTTTCATGTGTACGTGTTGCCCATGTATCTGTCTACCTCTGTTTTGTCAGTTGTTCTCAGTATTTGCACAAGGCCTGGCAACAAGCAAGTATACAATGTGATTCTAAATGTCATTTCAAATGTTATTACAAAATGTGGTAAGTTTTTGCCTTAGACCACATTACCACATTTAGGTTAGTGCAAATTGCAATACATCTGCTACATTGTGGAAAGACAGAGTTAGGGCAATAAACTGTGATACAATTACTCTTTTGTATCTATCAAGCTACTGGATGTCATGTAAAGTGTATGAGAGGCTACAATTTATAAGGTAATGAATACTGTTGCCTACCTAATGCCTTTATTGAACACCTTGTGAGTGTTTCTTACAGTGTGTGAAAACTAGAAAAGTATGAGCTCCTCTATGTTGAGCTAAGATAATCAACCTGTCAGTAAAATTTAATTTCTACTGCCAAAGGTTTGAATCCTGACATATGCTATTCAGTAATGTAATTTTTCTCCATATCAATATTCATTGTGTAAGTCTGTGCTATATCTGTTATCAACAAAACAGCATCATCGCATCAACATTGTTTCCAATTTCCTACACCTTCTTCGACAAGATGCTGCCTCTCATGTACCTTCACTATCCCTATATCAGTCACTTAATGGTACAGACCAGGACTCATTCTGAATGAGGAAACAAGTAAAATAAACAATAAACTCTGTGTCTCTCTGTCTTTGTGTCCCTCATCATCTCTTTTGGCTCATCACATTACAATGTAACATATTTAGTAGGCTGATGTAGAAATGTTCACCTTGTATTATTTGTCTATTGTCTTTACTGTAAGGAAGTATAATGTTGCCACTTCATAAAACATCCTTCCCTGCACAACTAATTAGGATATGTGCTGAGTTATCCTTGTCATGTTTAACTCATTGTACACCCAATTAATTTGTGATTTCCCTTGAAGCATTGCTGATATATTGTAGGTATAAAAGGTTATTTCAGTAGACATTACTGACACAATTTGGGCACTCAAAATATTTAGGATAGTCATTCCTATGTAGCCTTATAGTCGTGATCAAAATTACTTATGATAATCACATTCTGACCCTCTTTATAAAATGATCTGTATAATGGACTTGAAACCTACTTCAACTCTGCTTTTTCATTTATCTCACTGAGTATAAACAACAGAGAAAGTTATGACAGATGGATTTTCTGCACTTAGTACTGTCCTGAGTGCTGACAGCTGAATATCACTGTTAAGCATCTCTACATTAAGAAGGTTTGTGGTCTGCACTCTTGTGGGAGGAGATGCTGGATTCTGCCCTTCTAAGCTGGGAATTTCTGGTCACAGGCTTATTGTGACTGCTTATTTGAACTGTTTCTTTCTGAAATTGGGTCCGCCTTGTTGCTGTAGCATAGACCAGATTCAGGCCTGCTGAATCTAGCTTTGTTTGTATAACTTGAGCAATGATTCAGGCCATCTTTTTTTGGAGAAGGTTCCCCTGCACCCTAGTAAGCAGGGGTGTGCAGTTAGAACTTGTCTGATTGAAGACTGCTGGAACAGGGCTCAGTATTGAGCTTTTTTCTGGTTAATTTGGTAACTTGTTTAAGTCAGCTTGTTCATTTTCTATTGTTTTATATATATATTTATATATATATATATATATATATATATATATATATATATATATATATAATTGCACTTTATTTATCTGCTTTTACTGTATTTGTGTTTCTTCCTACTTTATTACTGGGGGCATTGACTACAACTCTTATCTGCGATATAAAACAATAAGTATCCTTTTGTGTGCTTTTAAACTGTTTTTTTTTTTTGAGTGTATCTGCTTTATTTTCTGAAAAAAATATATACTTGCTTCTCACCTTTCTAAGCTAGTATAGTCCAGTTTTCAGGTTAGTGCTGAATTCAGGGCTGTGTTACAAATATCTGTGTTTGCCGATACCTTACGTGGATAGAAGGAAGTTTCTCTGTTCACCTGTGAGAGAGGGGAGCTTTGAGCAGCCTATCTATCCCTGGAGGAGTGGTTTCAGCCCAGAAATTAGTAGTTTATTTGCCATTTTGGGCTAATTTCTATCGCTTTCATTTCCCTGCTATAAATACCATATTTGCCCGGTTTTGCATGCCGGGCAGCGCTGGTTAGCTAGGGTAAAACTATTCCTGGCTCCACAAAGTCTCCTCTTCAATTTTTCCCTTGGAAGTAGACAAACTTTCAACTTAAGCACTCAAGCCATTCATTTCTCAGCCCGGCACTTGCTCAAAACTTATAGCAAGCACTTATAAACCATAGCACTAGACCCTCCTGTACTGTACAGAAGGACAAGGCTCTCTATTCGACCTTACCAGCCATCTGGAAAAACAGTTCACTGTACCTATCCAGGCATGTTCAAAGGGCAGTTTCAGGTGTACTCTCCAGTCCAACTGGTGAATCTGTGCATTTTGAGGCAATGGTACAACTGACTCATGTACACAGACAACCCCCTCCTCCTACCACCAAATACTAATACATGCGAGAGATGCAGTTATACAGCCGAACTAGAGGCTAAGCTCTCTCAACCCAAGACTGGATCAGACAGTCAAGAGGAGAACAGAAGTACTTGCATCACACCACCAGTCTTACATAGACCCATTAAATGAGCACTGGCAAAAAACACACATAAATACATGAAAACATACTCAGAGGCTCTAAATAAAAATCTGCAAAACCAACAGAGACCTCCAAAGCAAACAGCCAAGCAACCTCCACCCCTCAACACAAACCATGAAACACATACTTCACAAAACCAGTGTGCCATGCAATCACAGCCCTTAAGGCAAAATAACATACCCAACATACTAGTAATAGGTGACTCTATAATCAGGCACACTGACGTCCCATTCACTAGGCTGAATAAGGAGAAGGTTACTGTTAGCTACCTTTCGGGTGCCAGGATCAGCCACCCATAACACAAGCACTCAGGTCACTCCAGAACAAGTACAAATATGACTATGTCATTGTCCATGTTGGTGTGAATGACCTCAGCTGTACCTCCCAGGACTACATGAAGAGAGACATGGAAGAGCTCTCTGATCATGTAGCCCAGGCCGGTATGACCCTGACCCTGAATAGCATCCTGTCCTCACCAAGAATGATACCACGATATAAAGAAAAATTCTCAATTTCAACAATTGGCTATGTTTTTGGGGTCATTCAAAGGGGATCCAGTGTCTGTCTGCCTGGGATGACATGCTTGACAAGCCACGCTGCTTCACTAGAGATGGCTTGCACATGTCACCCTTAGGCTTTCAAATACTGGCCAAGTCTCTTACCACCCCCAAAGTGCCTTTTTTAGGCAAGGCTCAAAAGACAAACCCACCACCATAAATAGCACAAGTAACAAAAAACTGAGGGTAATTATACTCAATGCCAGAAGTCTAAACCTCAAAATGCATGCACTCGAGGCACTCCTCAGTATGGAGAAAATCGATATATGTGCAGTAACAGAAACCTGGTTTAAGGCTCCAGAGAGCACCCCAGCACTACCAGGCTACAACTCATACCATACATTTCGGCCACAGAACCCAAACCGAAATACAAAAGGAGGGGGAGTATCCATATTCATCAAGGATATCCTCACCTCCAGGTTAGTGGCACAGCATGATGCTTCAGAGATCATCCACGTGCAACTAACAATGGGCAAAACTGCAATTCAAACTGTAGCTTGCTACAGATCACCCACCATGTCCCAGGACCTCCATTCTGCATTTCTGGAAACATTGGGAAACATAAAGGTCCTACCAAACAACCTAATATTGGGTGATTTCAGTTACCCAAACATTAACTGGGAGAACTACTCAAGTACTAACTCCTTTTCCCAACTTTTCCTAGAATTTATAAACTCAAACACCCTGGTTCAACTGGTCAATACTCCCACCAGAGGTGACAACATATTGGACCTGGTCATCACCAATATGGGCGACCGGTGTTCCACACCAGAGGTCAACCACTCGCTGGTTAGATCTGACCATAAACAAAATCACTTTGGATATCCATATTCTGCCACCATCCCCCGGACAAGAAAATCACAGTGAAAAATTTTCAAAAGCAAACTTCACGTTACTTAAGACCGAGGTGGAAAGTTTCAAAGCCCCCATGCTGAAGGATAACACTGTCCAAGTTGCAAAATCCTTTACAAATGCATTCTACTGGCAGCTACAAGAATGCATGGATCATGCCATCCCAAGCAAAACCAAGACTTACTCCTTCAAGCAAAGGAAACCAGTCTGGTGGACTCCTGCCATAAACAAGCTATACAATAGAAGGAGGAAACTAGTACAGAAAAGAGTAAAATCCCAAGAAGGGAAGACATCCCTGATTAGTATCAGCAAGAAACTACGATCCCTCATAAAATCATCCAAGGTGAGCTTTGAAAGAAAAATTGCCAAGGACTCCAAAGATAACCACAAGGCATTCTTTAGCTATGTCAAGAATCTAAGTAGCAATGCTCAGATCTGCTTGGAGTTAGTGCAGAATGGCACAAAATACACTGAACCGACCGATATCCCCAACATCCTGGCAGACAGGTTCAGCACAAACTTCACCCCCCTCTCACCCCCAAAAGGGCCCATAACCACACCAGAAGAATGTAGAGTCCCTGAGATCACAGACACTCAGGTTAAAACAGGCCTCTGCAAAGCCAAAAACACAGCATCAATGGGACCGGACGGTGTCCCAGGCTGCGTCCTACACGAGCTCAAAGACGAACTAAACCCTCACCTAAACACACTGTTCAAACTCAGCCTTTCCACAGGCTACATACCCATAGAGTGGCGCACAGCAACAGTTATTCCGCTCCACAAAGGTGGAGCCACAACAGACCCTAGAAACTATCACCCTATAAGCCAGACTAGCTTGGTCTGCAAGGCTATGGAGCGCATCATCATGGAACTCATTAACAGAGACATTGGGAACCTCCAAACACTGGACCCTACACAGTTTGGCTTTGTTAAGGGCAGATCATGCCTCCTAAACCTGGTGGACTTCTTTGAGACAGTTACCAAGGCTATAGATGAGGGGAAGGTGGTACACACAGCCTACTTATACCTCACTAAGGCCTTCAACACCATTCCCCATTCTGGTATTATAGACAAGCTCACCAGCCTGAACATGAACTCCTACATCACAAGATGGGTTGCCAACTGGCTCATGGACAGAACCCACATGGTGAGAGTTGCGGGAGCTAGGTCCGACTAATCCATTTACAAGTGGCGTTCCCCAGGGCTCAGTCCTAGGACCCCTCCTGTTCGGCATATACTTCTCTGAGGTACTGGCAAGTACAGGAGGGCTATGGCTGACCAAGTTCGCAGATGACTGCAAACTAGGGACTATAACTGACTCTCCGGCTGACACTGATATCCTCCAAAAGGGTCTCACTAAGATGAATGCCTGGTGTCAAAATCATGGCCTCAAGCTAAATGCCAAAAAGTGCATAGTCATCCCCTTTGGAAAAAACAAAGTACCCACAAACTACCACATAGGTGGTGGTCCTCTAAATACGGAAGATGTAATAAGGGATCTGAGGACCCAAGTAGATAGTAATCTCACCTTTGATAATCACATTGCCAAAGTGGTTAGAAAATCCTTCTACATGGCCCACCTAATCACAAAAGGGTTTGCATCCACATCAAAAGAGATCATTGTGCCCCTTTACTCATCACTCATCAAACCCATCATAGAGTACAATGCCCCATTTGGGATGTACCTTACAAGACATCTGCAACAGCTGGAAAGACCACAGAAGTACCTCACCAAGAGGATCACTGGCCTCAAACAGATGCCCTATGCAGCTCGACTGAAGAAACTCCAGTTGTACTCAGTTGCATACTGTCTACTCAGAGGTGATCTCTGCCTGACATAGAAGGCCATGTCCAACCCAGAATTCATGGACATGCTCCACCTAAAGAAAACCTTATCCCCTCGAGCCACATGCTCTAGGGATCTAAACCTCACCACAACAATAAATAGGACATGCTGGAGGGATAGATTCCTGTCCCAGAGACTTCCCATGCTTTGGAACAAAATCACAATCTACATTAGGCAGAGTTTCTCGCTAACACTCTTCAAAAGAAACCTTGACGAGTGGATGGGAAACAGAAAATTTACCTCGGGGATCACTTCAGTGGATCTGCTGGACAGAGGCACAGGGAACTAATCTAAGGGGGCGGCAAAAGCCAACACATTCTGGCTAGGCTTATAAATGCCTTCGGGCAGATAGCCTAGTACCTACCTATGAACCTATGAACCTAAGCCAATTTGCTCTACAGAAGGCTAACCAAATTAAAGTTTTCATTTTTTTTCTTCAGCAGTGAACCCTGTTTGCTGACCACCTAACATCCTGCAAACAGGAAAGACAAGCACAATTCATTTTTGAATTAAGCTTTGGCCCTAACATGTCAGAGGTAGAATCCAATATGCAAAGTGTATATTTGGAAAATTATAACATAAAACAGATCTGTTCAACATTTATTCACCACCACAACATTTTGTCTCTGCTCATTATTTGTGCAAAGTTTGGCAGAGAGTGCCACTGAGCATGGCTGAACACTCCTACTTCAAATTCCAAGTTCAACACCTCAAAGAATAATCATGCATGTACTAATACTTTGCCAAACATCCAAGAGAATAAGTTTCACAGCATTGTTGTTTAGGAAGAGATTTTATACAAAAGTAAGCATTGATATTAGACTGTATTACATCATTACATGGAAACTGTATAATGCACTACTGCAGTGAAGTGTGTGGTTGACTAAACACTTCATTCTGCACAGTTATGTCTACACTGCAGAACTTATACTCACAAAGGATATGTAACTGCATAGATCCTTGGCATCATTAATTAGCCCTACTGCATTGGAACATTAAGAATTGCTTGGTATTGACAGTGGATGTGCATGAGCACATATCATTGCTAATGTCAGTAGCATTCATTATAGTTTACATACCATCATCCTAGCCCGATGATCCATGACTGCTTCATTGTCCATCCTGTGTTTCACAATTGTGTCTGTGTCTCAGGTACACAACATTATGTAAAACAGGTACATGTCAGATAGCATAACTGACCTAAGTCAGCAGTATGTACTTATTACTGATTACAGGATTGTACTTACTTTTTCATATCCTCAAATAAGGCTCGGCACAAAAGTACCAACATCACAATATCTTCACTGACACAGAATGAGAAACTAATTATATTGACATTGCACTGTCACAGTGTAGATGTCGGACTTCTTTAGTGGTGCTTGCATTAACTAATGTGTCCCCCAAATTTTATAACTAGCTAAGTAGGAGTTTCTAATTTCACAGTAGTCAACTTGTACATGTGTATGTGTATGTATTTGAGTTGTGTATAGAGTCATTTAAATATGACTTTACATACTACTGGCTTTGCTGAAATAATCTGAAGAAACTTTTGAGCTGCCGGGTGAGTCCACATTAATGTCAGACCTTTTTCCCAACATTATCATCTTTCCAACACAACACTGAAGTCATCCTCTATAAAGTGACCTCTCACACAACAGAGAACAGACGTCTGTGGCTGTCCATGTTTTAAGTACTGTGTCTACTAGATTGTGTAACCTAGATAGGTAGGTAGGAGGTTATAATCTCACAGATGTCAACATGTATATATGGACTTCATTTATGTGCACAATGTACACTTGCCCTGTCTGGTACAGCTTGCATTATTTGCCCTATGTAGGTGCTCTCTATGTGCACATGTTTAACAGATTTGTCCAAAGACAAGCTTGTTTGTTTATTGCGTGCCCTTGTGTTGCTCAATATGTTTTTGTGGCCACCAACTGCTGGCCAAAAAAATGTGCTTGTATTCATGTGAGCTTGATGAGCAACATGCATATGTGATTCGAGCTGTTGCTCATTGTGCTAACATGTAAACATTGTGTAGGCTCTGTGAGAAGCCTGCACAATTGTTCATGAATCCCAGGGCCCATTTTGACCTAACTGAATTCAAGTTGTGGTTAAGGCTATTTTAATTTCAGCAGACATAGACACAACAGACATACCATTATATCATCATCTACTCTATATGCTATCCTCTGTTCACTAAAGCACATACAAATTCCTTTCCCAGGCAAATCTGTAGAGGTTCTTTCTAGTCTGTTAAAAATAAGTGCTTCCTATTTTACCAGCTAGCATGTAGCCATCTTTTCTTCTTAGTTTTCCTATCTACGGTACACCCTGTTGCACTGGCAAACCTGTCATGATTCTCATTAAATAATTTCTTACTAAATATAACAATGATTTACACTTACTCTTTCAAAAGATTAACCAGATCACTTATACTTTTTCTTTCGATGTTAATGCCTGCCAAAGGTGGGCATTACTGGGGAATGAACAAGCTACCCAACAGTGTTATGAAGTATAAAACCACAAGTTGCATGCATCTACAACCCTAGAAGGTCCATCTTTTCCCATATAATCCCCATCCCGCAGGGCATTATTAATCCTAGATAACAAGAGTTTTTGTTAAATTGCTTCATATCTATATCTATTTATATATACATGTAGATACATATACACACACTATATATATATATATATATATATATATATATATATATATATATATATATATATATATATATATATGTATGGTTTCACTTCATATACTTGAAATGCTGAAATACCGAATTTCAGCATTTTGAGGACATAAAGTCGAAACCATCACAACAACGAAACCCCACAAGGCCGAAATCACAAACCAAACATACACAGACTACACCACACACAAACCACAACACCTACACCACAAAAAAACATAACCACAACAAAACACCACACATGCACATACTTACAATAAACATACGCAGGGGGGCAAGTACCCCTGCACCCCCAACACCCCCCTACTTATGTATACTAACTCCGAGATTGCAGAAACAGAGAAAAAAAAAACTCAAACACACACATCCTATAGACCCTCTTGCACACACACACACACACTCACAATCATACAAATGTGCCTAAGAAGTACAGCCACTGCCTTGACTAAATATAGTGTATAGGAGCTAGCAAGTTAGGCTGGTGCACGGCAAGAGCACTTGTTAGACCCAAAATCAGAAAAAAGGCCAGCACCAAGGAAGCTTCAAAAGTAGTTTAATAAAACTGAAACTAGACCGGTTTCAGCAGCAAGGCTTTCATCAGTAGTGTAGTCAGCAAAAAGCACTTAGTCATCATCTTATATAATGTTCTTTAAGGCATCTAAATGACATCACTTCCTGATAAGTCAAAAATGCAAACAAGGCAAAAGTAATTGAAAAATACAATCAAGGCAAAAGTAATTGAAAAATACATAGTTCAGTAAACAAAAAAACAAAAAAGCTTGCCTGAGTTGCATGCATATCTCCAGATTATAATGAAAAATCCAAAGAGACACAGTATACTGGTATATCAATGATAATAAACAAACTTAATAAAGACATACAATAAAGGGTAAATGCCCAAAAATAAACCCGAAACAAAAGTCAGGTTATAAGAATTCTGGTGTTGAATACCAGCCACAGTATCCTAAATTGAGCTGAAATGCAAAAACCTAAGCAATGCAACCTGATAAGAAATAAGTACATATACGTAATGCAAGTGATGGTTAATTACAAATTATAATTTATCATTTAATCCAGGAGGAAAAGCCCCCAAGTTTAATGATCCACCTTTTTCTTTGGTATTTAGGATATCATGCCAACCTGTTTTAAAAGATCGATTCCCTATGATATGATCAATGATGGTGAATGTAAATTTGGCAGTGGGATGTTTGATAACATGTCTATATAGTGCATTAATTAATCTTCTGTTTCTAATGTCACCAAGGTGTTCAGAGATCCTGACACGAAACTGTCTAGACGTTTGGCCAATATAAAATGCATGACATGTACATGTGGCAAGATAAATAATCCAGTCTGAACTGCAGTTGCCAAAAAACTGTATGTCGTATATTTGTCCAGTGTTCCTACTAGTGAAAGAAGTAGTTTTGAAAATATAGTTACAAAAACTGCAATGTCCACATGGATAAATGCCTGAAAGTTTATCTCCAGTAAGTGTTCTTTGAGTTGGAGTGTGATCCATGACCCTGGTTTTTTTATAGTGTGAAAATAAATTCCCTAAAGTTTTGCCTTTCCTATAGGAAAAATAACATCGTTCTCCGAGATAATCTTCCAACAATGGATGAGAATTCAATATATTCCAATGAGTATTAATAATATTTACTAAATTGGCACTATTCCTGCCATAAGTGGTGACAAATCTACATAATTCTGATTCCTCATTATGAGTTTTAGTATTGTATTGGAGAAGAGAATCCCTGGATTTAGCATTACTAAATTGGACTGCTGACTCAATAGTACGAGTGGAATAACCTCTGGACAAAAATCTCTTGGTTAGATCCATTTGATGACTCTGAAGATCATCCACTGAGGAACAAATCCTTTTCATCCGCACAAACTGTGATTTCGGTATGTTCCGAATAATATGTTTCGGATGAAAACTATCAGCATGTAGAAGGGTATTATATTGTGAGAATTTTCTGTGTACGGACGTTCTAAGAGTGTTATCCTCCTGTCGAATTAAATTGACATCCAAATAGCTGATTGCACTCCTATTATATTCCACAGTGAATTCGATACCCCAGATGTTCCCATTCAAATGTTGAATAAATTCCTGGAGGTATTCCTCACCTCCTTTCCATATAAGCCAACAGTCGTCCAGGTATCTTCTCCATATATCAATCTCAGGTAGATATATGTTGTGCAAAGGGTCATATAAAATCATATCTTCCATGTAGCCCATAAAAAGATCATCATAAATGGGTGCAAATGATGCACCCATAGCCGTACCCTGTAGTTGCCAATAGCAGTTTTGTTGGAAATAAAAAACATTTTTAGTTAGAATGTGTTCAGCCATACACAACAATAAGGTGTTCATCCCTGGGGGGTATAAATTGGTTTTATTTAGCCAGTATTCCAAGGCATTACTACCTGCCCAATGAGGGATGCTGGTATAAAGCGAGGATACATCAAGGGTACACATAAGCCATTCAGGGTCCAATTGAGACTCGGAGACTATCTGCAAAAATTCAGTCGTGTCCTTGATTCTTGCTCTAACACATGTTAACAGTGGTTTCAATTTTTCAGTTAGAAAAACAGACAAGGGTTCAGTGAGTGACCCAATGCCAGATATAATCGGTCTGCCTGGTGGCTGATCAATGGACTTATGAATCTTAGGAAGTAGATAAAGTTGTTGTTTCGTAGGATCCTTAACCGTCATTATGTTCTTGACATCTATTTTTGGATTAATTTTCATTGGTAATTGTTTTACCATAATGAAGAATTTTTCTGTGACAATCATTTAACTGTCTGGATGGTGTTGTGAAGTCATTTATTCTTGAAAACTGGACTTTAGAGAACTGTTGCAGCACAATATAACAGTGCCATTTTTTCAGGACTTTTTATGTATGTGTTCTTAGTTTATAACACGTGTATATTTCATATTATTTTGCCTAGTCGTTTTCTTTTTTATACTGGATTTCTGAGTACTGTTGTAGCACAATACAACATTGCTATTTTTTCAAGGACATTTCATGTATGGGTGCTCAGTTTGTAATATGTGCATAATTTTATTTTATTTCATTTGATTATGATGAACTAGCCATTGTTATATACACTAGGTTGATACAATATTATTGCTTATATCTGTTCATTCCTATGTTCCTACTGATTCATGTTTTGTTTCACATTTGAGTCAATATTGGTCACATATTTTGAGGGCTTTTGTTTTGTTTGCCCAGTGTTGCACTCAGGTCTTCTTTTAGAATAATTGCTGGGCATACAGTGCTGACAATAATCATCTGTACATTTATACCTTTGATAACAATTTCATCTGAGGACTGTATTGAACAATTATTGATTTCTTAATATTGTTATCTGATTTAAATAAGGTGCATAAGTGTGTCTGGCTTAAATTCACTACATATTGGCATACTCCATATGGATTTAGCCACCTCTGAACAACTGTAGGTTGTGCATTACTCAGAACATTGCATTTTAGACATTACAGGCCTTTGACTTTTGGTCTGTATAGCATTTTGCCTAGGTGCTAGGGTCAATTATTCCCCTATATATAGGGTTACATTTGCCATTTATTCTGGCTTCAACTTCTTTGTGACTCTGATTGTGATTTTCTGTTTTGGACTTATTCGTGATTTGCCAATTCAACCCTTAAGAATAAAAGAATCTTTTCAGGGTTCATTTTTATTTTTATTTTTATATCTTCTTCCTCCAGTTCATTGCAACTTATTGTCATGGATCTCAGTAAATTGTTATCTGGTTTATGCTCCGACAAGGATGACTTAAAAATTTTTGGCATAGGAACTGAACATACAGAAAAGGTGGATTTGGTAATCATGGATCCAGTTGACGGTTGCGAAAACTTATTCTTTCAATTAGGTAAACAAATTAAGATGCTTAGAACAAACATTTGGCACAGTAAATTGTTTAAAGCTTACCAAATACAGAATATATCCCTAGAGGATTGAGATGTAAAATCCAACCACTAGTGGGTACACCGGATGAAACTCTGTTGAAAGATTGGCAACAAGCACAACAGGAGGCTGCCATGATTAGAGTTAATATTTTGGCCTCTTTCTATGAGAGAACAATACAGAGTAATATTATTGAAGTAGGAAAAACATGTAACAACCTGAAACGGTTTGAACATGAGGCTAGTTTTCAGGGTTGTCTTGGCAAATTATCTAAAGAAATCTCTATTTTGGAAAATAACCTTAAGAAAAAGAAATTGCATAAATTTGCCCGGGATAAGGAAGATTATGATAGGGGCAAACAATTTGATTCACAAAGGGGTGTGAGGTTTGCTCATGGTACCAAGAATGCTTCATTTATACGCAAAAAAAGACCAAGGTCTATTTTAAAAAAGACTGGGCCTAGCTTTATTACCTCTGGTGAGGATTCTTCGACTACTGATACTGAGACACCTAATATTGGTGATTCTCCAAATGTTAAAAGGGGTCGAAGGACTGAGGTCCCTTTAGGGGGAAAAAACACAGGGCAGGAAGGAAACACAGAGGTCAAAAACTTAGAAGAGCTCTTCATGTCGATAGTGAAGTAAATCATTCATGTACTAATGTTTTAAATATTTCAAGTCATATTTTGACTGATAATCAATATTCCCTTCTTAATAAAGGCCTTGGTTTCATACCTGGTTTTTTCACTGATGAAAGTATTTTGGTTTCTGATACAATGGATTTTTGTAGGAAAATCAACTTGAAATTATTTTTTCAACAACAAGATCAAACTGACAATGCTCAAAGATCATCTGATTTTAGATTTCACAAATCTACATTTAACCCTCCCATGGATAAACATGTTGCTGTTTTCCAGCAGGCAGTTATAAAGGATATACACTTCAATTTGGGTTCTGTTGACACTATAAAGCATAACATGTCTAGGAAGGAACAAATAGCACTCACACAACTCAGAAATAATATGGATATTGTTATTATTTCTGCCGACAAACGGGGTGCGGTGGTGGTGATGGATACTGAGTATTATGTGAATGAAGGTCTTAGACAACTTTCCAACCATCATCATTACATGAAGATGGAGATTAATCCTACTCCAGGTTTTGCCTTGGAAATTAATGAATTTTTGGAAAAGGCTGTAGAATCTGGAATTATCTCTGATAAAACCAAAACTCATTTGACGGTTAAGGATCCTACGAAACAACAACTTTATCTACTTCCTAAGATTCATAAGTCCATTGATCAGCCACCAGGCAGACCGATTGTATCTGGCATTGGGTCACTCACTGAACCCTTGTCTGTTTTTCTAACTGAAAAATTGAAACCACTGTTAACATGTGTTAGAGCAAGAATCAAGGACACGACTGAATTTTTGCAGATAGTCTCCAGTCTCAATTGGACCCTGAATGGCTTATGTGTACCCTTGATGTATCCTCGCTTTATACCAGCATCCCTCATTGGGCGGGTATTAATGCCTTGGAATACTGGCTAAATAAAACCAATTTATACCCCCCAGGGATGAACACCTTATTGTTGTGTATGGCTGAACACATTCTAACTAAAAATGTTTTTATTTCCAACAAAACTGCTATTGGCAACTACAGGGTACGGCTATGGGTGCATCATTTGCACCCATTTATGCTGATCTTTTTATGGGCTACATGGAAGATATGATTTTATATGACCCTTTGCACAACATATATCTACCTGAGATTGATATATGGAGAAGATACCTGGACGACTGTTGGCTTATATGGAAAGGAGGTGAGGAATACCTCCAGGAATTTATTCAACATTTGAATGGGAACATCTGGGGTATCGAATTCACTGTGGAATATAATAGGAGTGCAATCAGCTATTTGGATGTCAATTTAATTTGACAGGAGGATAACACTCTTAGAATGTCCGTACACAGAAAATTCTCACAATATAATACCCTTCTACATGCTGATAGTTTTCATCCGAAACATATTATTCGGAACATACTGAAATCACAGTTTGTGCGGATGAAAAGGATTTGTTCCTCAGTGGATGATCTTCAGAGTCATCAAATGGATCTAACCAAGAGATTTTTGTCCAGAGGTTATTCCACTCGTACTATTGAGTCAGCAGTCCAATTTAGTAATGCTAAATCCAGGGATTCTCTTCTCCAATACAATACTAAAACTCATAATGAGGAATCAGATGTATGTAGATTTGTCACCACTTATGGCAGGAATAGTGCCAATTTAGTAAATATTATTAATACTCATTGGAATATATTGAATTCTCATCCATTGTTGGAAGATTATCTCGAGAACGATGTTATTTTTCCTATAGGAAAGGCAAAACTTTAGGAATTTATTTTCACACTATAAAAACCAGGGTCATGGATCACACTCCAACTCAAAGAACACTTACTGGAGATAAACTTTCAGGCATTTATCCATGTGGACATTGCAGTTTTTGTAACTATATTTTCAAAACTACTTCTTTCACTAGTAGGAACACTGGACAAATATACGACATACAGCTTTTTGGCAACTGCAGTTCAGACTGGATTATTTATCTTGCCACATGTACATGTCATGCATTTTATATTGGCCAAACGTCTAGACAGTTTCGTGTCAGGATCTCTGAACACCTTGGTGACATTAGAAACAGAAGATTAACTAATGCACTATATAGACATGTTATCAAACATCCCACTGCCAAATTTACATTCACCATCATTGATCATATCATAAGGAATCGATCTTTTAAAACAGGTTGGCATGATATCCTAAATACCAAAGAAAAAAGGTGGATCATTAAACTTGGGGGGCTTTTCCCTCCTGGATTAAATGATAAATTATAATTTGTAATTAACCAACACTTGCATTACGTATATGTACTTATTTCTTACCAGGTTGCATTGCTTAGGTTTTTGCATTTCAGCTCAATTTAGGATACTGTGGCTGGTATTCAACACCAGAATTCTTATAACCTGACTTTTGTTTCGGGTTTATTTTGGGCATTTACCCTTTATTGTATGTCTTTATTAAGTTTGTTTATTATCATTGATATACCAGTATACTGTGTCTCTTTGGATTTTTTCATTATAATCTGGAGATATGCATGCAACTCAGGCAAACTTTTTTGTTTACTGAACTATGTATTTTTCAATTACTTTTGCCTTGATTGTATTTTTCAATTACTTTTGCCTTGTTTGCATTTTTGACTTATCAGGAAGTGATGTCATTTAGATGCCTTAAAGAACATTATATAAGATGATGACTAAGTGATTTTTGCTGACTACACTAATGATGAAAGCCTTGCTGCTGAAACCGGTCTAGTTTCAGTTTTATTAAACTACTTTTGAAGCTTCCTTGGTGCTGGCCTTTTTTCTGTTCTTGACTAAATACACCTCAGATGTCTCATTGCAATCAAATAAAATTTCAAAAGCATTTATACTGTACAGGGCATGCCTCTCAACTATCCCTGATTTAAAGAACATCTCTGATTTTACCTCATATTATTGCTCTATCCCTTAGTAGGTTACTGAAGATTACAGTTAATGAATAAAACCAAACATTATTGCTTCATACTTCGTATTGTTCAGATAGAGCATGTTTATGGAAAGCCTCTTGCTATTTCTGTCCTGAATTGGTGAACACAGAAGTTGATAGCAGTGCACTCACTGTCCGCTTGCCTGCCTGTTTTCTCTCTCTCTCTCTCTCTCTCTCTCTCTCTCTCTCTCTCATTCTCTATCTCATCTCTCACACAAACACACACACACACACACACACACACACACACACACACACACACACACACACACACACACACACACACACACACAGAATTGCACTACCGTTTTTCATCTTGCTAATGGCAGAGAGGTGGAAGTAAAATTACAAGTCTTTTTGATAGTTGTATTTAATTTAATGATTTACTTTATTTATTTTATTTATTGACATTTGTTAACCGGGAAAGTCCACTGGGTCAAAAACCCATTTTCAGTGGAGGTCCGGGGAGAAAAGCTCCACAAGTGTAACAAAATAAAATAAATGACTCTAACATACGTAAATCAAATTTTACAATGTATATAGGAGAGCATATAATCAAAATGAAACTAACATATGTAAATCAAATGTAAAAAATGTATAAAGGAGAACATATACAATACAAATTTAGATCAGAGTTAACATCTTTAGGCTATAGGAGTCAATAAGTATAGGTTGATTAAGTTACATATGCAGAACAGTGTAGATATAATACGGTACCATCTGTAGTGTGTGTTGACAAAAAAAAATAAAAAAACAATTGCATTGCTAAATAACAAGAACTGGAGTTAAAAACTGATTATTATTTCCTGCATAATACAAGAATTACAAGAATTGATTAATACTAGAATTAATACAAGAATTAATTGAAGGATTGTTTAGGGTGATTTGATTGTTTGGCAGGGGCAGGACAGATTGTTTAGGTAGTAGGATTTTAGTGCTGACTTAAAGGTTTTAATGCAGTCAATTTGTGTTATTTGGGAGGGTGAGGTATTCCATAGCTTGGCAATGCAATAAGAGTACAGACTTTGTCCAGCTCTTTTATTTGGTTTTGTTATGGTAAGTAGGTGTTTGCTTGAAGATCTTAGTGTTTGTGTAGGAGTATATGTTTGTAGGATGGAGCTGAGTGCTGGTCAGTTGCTGGGTCAGAAGATTAGTTTATGGGCTAAGGTTAATGGGGTATAGTGGGGAAGCTCTAGCCAATTCATTTCTGTAATAGCTTGGCAATGATGTGAGCAGTAAGGTTTTCCGGGGCAAATTTGGCTATTTTATAATAGCAGGATTGTAGTTTTTTTTTTTTTTTTTTTTTGTAAGGGTTGAGTTGAGGTTTGTAAATCATTTTTGTAAAGTGTTTCTATTGCTGATTGTTGTTATTTTGCACTCACTAAAGAGCAATGCCTCATTTATTGCGAGTAAAAAAAAGTGGAATGCATTTGCTTTGTGTCAGTCTGTGGTTCACTGCATGAAGAAGCAGACTTGTTTTTACTGGACAGTATCTGTACATTAATACCCTGTTAGCAAATGTTTGTTTTCCAGTACAGTAATGATGTGTATTTTGTCCATTATTTAAGCATTTTTAAAAATATCCCTTAATGCAGAGATAGCTATTTACTTTTAACCCTGTATACATTTCGTCTGCCACTATGTTCTATAGACATTTCTTCATCAGTTTTGCCTTATAATGAATATGCGCATACCCTTTTGTCAAGCAACAAGCATTTTCTTCACATCTCCATTACAATATCTTGTTTTTACTGCATAAGGGAAGCTCTGCCTCCTATGTATTTTATAAGTGCATCATAAATAAATAACCCTTTTTAGATCACATCTTGTAATCCTGACAGCTACACTTATCTCATTACACAGACCTACATTTTCCAAGAGATGTAATTAACCAAAAATTCAAATCCGTGATCATAGTACCAGTCCTCTAACTGAGTATTAAACCTTTCTGTGCACTGCATTTGCATTTTGCTTTTTCTATGTACTGCCATTACTTTTGAGAACACAGCTATATGTGACACTACCTAAAGGTTCATTTGTATCATGAGGAATTTGTTCATTGTCACCTTTGAGTCACTTCTCATCTGGACAGTGATAACTAGCAGTCATTCTGATAATTTAATGTTCATGTTCCTGTTCTTTACTTTCACTGAATCATGTACTCACTTTACTGCTGTGCCATATTTCTTCCTTAAATTTAATCCATTAGTAAATGAATCTGCCAATAATACCATCCTCCTTTTTCTGTGTTGTACTTTATCATGTCCAAGTAACTCTTCTTTTTCAGAAATGTCTGACCTTTTCTTGGCACACATTATGCAAGTGATTTTGCAGGATGTTGCCCTGTGTGGTCTTTGACTGTCATACTTCTTACTGTTCAGAAAATGTTTTGTTGATGAAAAACCTTTTGTTCTGTTAAGTACGTTAGAGTAATGTTTAAAAAAACATCACTGATCTCAGGCCTTTGTCTCCCCTGTTATTCCGGGCATTGCCCCAGATTCCAGAAGTTGAGAGTTATGGCTGTGGCTTATTTTGCTGCTGCTGAATGTGTTTAGCAGCTTGACTTTTGTAAGGTCCCTACTAAAGTTCAAAACTTTGCAAGATTTAAGAACTTGTTTTTATTAATTTTAGTTTTGTTTTTGGTCTTCAGCTTTGAAGAACCTTGTGGGGGGGGTGGCATTGCCTGCAGCTGTGTTGCAATGTATACTTCACGCACAGTTTAACAGATAATGCAAGCCTAAAATCTTTCAAAATAAAGGATCTTATAAGGAATCACAAGAAGGTTCTTGTTATCATTTCCCATTCACCAGTGCACACATTAAGAGAATACTCAGCATTACCCCTCATAATTTGACTTTGTGTTGAAAATGCTTGCCTCATATAAATAGAAAAATCTAATACAAATAACAAGTTGCATCTACTATTTGACTATTTTACTGATGCCTGTTGAAAAAAGAAGTAATGGCTGCTGCAACATGTATGCCATGTATCCAGCTGCTCTACATTGCCCTAAGTAGCCCATAGCTGATCCACATTGTCCAAAGCAACCAGCAGTTACTCCACATGCTATCAGGTTTGACTGCAAATGTAATACTGGATTTTAAAAACTGGTATTGCATTAAAGAGAGATGTGGAACAGCTGATCATGCCCTCCAACACTTTTCGCCTGAGGCAGCTGCCACTCTCACCTGCCCCAGTTACCCTACTAGTACCACTATAATTGTTTGTTATGGCAGCAGTCTGTGGTGCTATATTTATTATGACTCTGCAGCCAACAAATAAATGTTCACCACAAAAATATGCAAAAATCATTATAATTATATATAATATACAGAGCTGAGTATATTTTTTTGTTTTAGAGTTTGTACTGTTAGTTGTTGCTTAGATCTCTGTTGGAACTGTTTTGTCCTACCCACCCTCCCTATTTTTGGTTTGTAGTTTAAATTTGGTGGCTTTTGCAGTTGCCCGCCCCACTGTAGATTTGATCTGGGACACTCCCCCAGTCCCATCTCTTTCCCACATTCTACCTAATAAACTCTTTCTTCACTTGCTTTTAGTCCTTTTTAATTTAATTACATTTTTTAAACGGTGTTTGGTCTGATATTGCTACATACTCAAGTGTGCTAGCTTGCACTGCATGTTAATTGTTTTTAAGACTGTTTTTGCTACTTTTCTGTAAAAAAAAAAAAAAAAAACTGTAAGCCTGTTTCCTACCTTTCCTGTAACTAGTGTTCCAGATACAGATTTGCTATATCCAGGACTGTATGCAAGCTTCTGAGCCCCCCGAGCCTTTCTGTGTTGGAGGGAAGCCTTCTAGTTTATCAGTGGGAGTGGTAAGCACTAGGTAACCTGTCTACCACATAAGGAGTGGTTCTGGCCCAGAAATGGTAGTTATTGGCCATTTGGGCAATCTCTTCCATCTCTCTCAACTTTCTGATTTAAAAGCCTGCATTTGCACTTGTTTCTGTCCTATAACTCGTCTAGTGCAGATACAGATTCTTAGTTTTAGCACTTAAATTTGCTTATTCATGCTCAGCACTTGTTCAGAACTTGTAAAAACTAAATAAGCTACTAATTACTATAGCACTCAATCTTCCTCATTACCTAGAGGAAAACAGTTTTTGTACTTACTTTTCTCACTTGCTTAGAGAAAAACAGCTCTTGTACTCACTTTCCTCACTTATCTAGAGGAAAATAGTTTTTTATTCAGGCATGTACAAGGGTCAGCTCCCTGTGTTCTCTCCTGTCTATCTGATGAATCTGGGCATCTTGAGGCAATGTAGAAATTACCTCATGTACACAGACAACCCTCTCCTCCTACCACCCAAAACTACAACCTGTGAGATATGCACTTATCTAGCCAAACTGGAGATAAAGCTCTCTCCAACCAAGACTGAACTTGACAGTCATGAGGGGAAGGTAAACATTTGCACCAAACCACACTCATCACATAGTCTCACTAAATCTACACCACCAAAATCCACACTTAGTAACACAAAAACATTTGGGAGGCTCTCAGTAATAATCTGTCTGAGCAACAGAGACCTCCAAAGCAGAAACGCAAGTAACCACCATCCCTCAACACAACCCAAATGACTCATATCCCACAGACTCAGTGTGCCACTCAACCACAGCCAATAAGGCAAAACAACATGCCCAACACACTAGTCATAGGTGACTCTATAGTCAGGCACACTGATGTCCCACTCACCAGGCTAAACAAGGAGAAGGTTACTGTCAGCTGCCTGTCGGGTGCCAGGATCCACCACATAACCCATGCACTCAGGTCACTCCACAACAAGTACAAATATGACTCTGTCATTGTCCATGTTGGTGTGAATGACCTGTGACATACCTCCCTGGACTACATGAAAAGAGACATGGAAGAGCTCTCTGATCTTGTAGTCCAGGCAGGTATGACCCTAGCCCTGAGTAGCATTCTGCCATCGCCTTGAATGATACCGCAGTTCAAGAACAAAATGACTGACTTCAACAATTGGCTAAGCTTCTGGTGTCCTTCTAAGGGGATCCAGTATTTGTCTGCTTGGGATGACATGGTCGACAGACCACAATGCTTTGCCAAAGATGGCCTGCACCTGTCGCCCCTGGGATTCCGGATACTGGCTAAGGTTCTTGCTGCCCCTATAGTGCCTTTTTTAGGTAAGGTTCAAATAACAAATTCACCACCATAACAGGAACAGGCAAGCAAAAACTGACGGTAATGTTACTCAGTGCTAGAAGTCTAAATCTCAAAATGCACTCACTCGAGGCACTCCTTAAAATGGAGAACATTGATATCTGTGCAGTGACTGAGACTTAGTTCAAGGCTCCAGAGAGCACCCCTGCACTACCAGACTATAACTCATACCACACGTTTCAGCCATGTAACCTGAACCGAAACACCAAAGGCGAAGGCGTGTCCATATTCATTAAGGATATCCACACCTCCAGGCTAGTTGCTCAGCATAATGCATCTGAGATTATCCAAGTGCAACTAACTCTGGGCAAAACTGCAATCCAAATTGTAGCTTGCTACAGATCCCCCACCATGCCCCAAGATTCCCACTCCTCTTTTCTTGATGTACTGGAAAATATTAGGGTTCAGCCAAACACCCTAATAATGGGTGACTTCAACTACCCTACCATTAACTGGGAAAACTACTCATGTACCAACTCCTTAGCTCAACGCTTTCTGGAATTCATAAACTCCAATGCCCTGGATCAAGTTATCTACACCCCCACCAGGGGAAACAATATCCTAGACCTAGTCATTACCAACATGAGTGACCTGTGTTCCACACCTGAAGTCAACTCCTCGTTGGTCTGATCCGACCATAAGCTAATCACCCTTGATATCAACATCCCTCTCCCACCCCCACCCCATTAAGGAAACCACTGTAAAAAATTTCTCCAAAGCCAACTTCATGCTTCTTAAGACAGAAGTGGTGAACTTCATGGCACCCGTGCAGATGGACAATACAGTTACAACTGCTGAATACTACACAAATGCACTCTATAAGCACTTACATGAGTGCATGGATCGTGTTATCCCAAACAGAACCAAGACGCTATCCTCCAAAAAAAAGGAAGCCAATCTGGTGATCCCCTGCCATAAACAAACTGTACAACAGAAAGAAGAAACTGTTGCAAAAGAGAGTAAAATCCCATGAGTGGAGGAGGTCCCTGGTCAGCCTCAGTAAGAAGCTGAGATCCCTTATAAGATCCTCCAAAGCTAGCTATGAAAACAAAATTGCCACTAATTCTAAGGACAACCATAAAGCATTCTATAGCTATGTCAAGAATCTCGATGGCAACACCCAGATCTGCTCTGAGTTACAGCACAAAGGCATGAAAATTACAGAACCAACTGATATTGCCAACATCCTGGCAGATAGGCTCAGTGCTAACTTTACCCCACCTCACCCCCTAAAGGGCCCATATCTATACAGGAAGAATGCAGAATCCCTGTAATCACAACTACGCAGGTAAAAGCTGCACTCTCTAAAGCCAAAAATACAGCATCCATGGGACCGGACAACATCCCAGGCTGGTTCCCCACTTAAGCAGCATGTTCAATAATAGCCTTGTATCAGGCTCTGTGCCCACTGAATGGACACAGCAATAGATATCTCACTCCACAAAGGGAGAGCCACCACTGATCCCGGGAACTATCGACCTATTAGCCTGATGAGCCTGGAACGTATCATCATGGAACTCATAAACAAAGATATTGGTAACCTCCAAACTCTGGATCCCACCCAGTTCTGGTTTGTGAAAGGCAGATCATGCCTCCTGAACCTGATTGACTTCTTTGAGGCAGTCACCAAAGCCGTGGATGAGGGTAAGGTGGTTCACACAGCCTATCTTGACCTCACCAAGGCTTTCGACACCATCCCCCATTCTGGAATTATAGCTAAACTCACTAAACTAGGTATAAATCCCTACGTCACAAGATGGGTTGCCAACTGGCTCACTGACAGAACCCACACTCTAAACATTGCAGACTCCAAATCTGACCTCAAGGCAGTGACAAGTGGAGTGCCACAGGGTTCAGTCCTGGGACCTCTCCTGTTTGGTATTTACTTCTCTGAAGTACAGGCTAACACAGAAGGCCTCTGGCTAATGAAGTTCGCAGATGACTGCAAACTAGGAGCCATAGTCAAGTCCCCAAATGATGTGGACATTCTACAGAAGGGCCTCACTGAGACAGATGCCTGGTGTCAGAGCCATGGTCTCAAGCTCAATGCCAAAAAGTGCAGTGTCATCCCCTTTGTTAAAAACTCTGTACCCATGAATTACCACATAGGCAGCAATCTACTTAACACCGAATGCGTGATAAGAGCCTTGGGACTCAGATGGACAGTAGTCTCTCCTTTGATAGTCACATCGCCACAGTAGTCAGGGAGTCCTCCTACGTGGCACACCTCATCATAAAAGGGTTCTCATCCAGGAAAAAAGAGGTCATTGTTCCGCTCTACTTGTCACTCATTAGACCCATTATAGAGTACAACACCCCTTTTGGAATGTACCTCACAACACATCTGCAGCAGCTGGAAAGGCCACAGAAGTACCTCATAAAGAGGATTACTGGCCTCAAACAAATGCCCTACAATGACCGCCTCAAAAAACTCCAGCTTTACTCCGTAGCATATCGCCTACTCCGAGGTGATCTCTGCCTAACATATGAAGCTATGTCAAACCCAGAGCTGTTGGACATGCTACACCTAAAAAAATCCCAATCCATCCAAGCTATATGCTCTAGAGACCTAAACATTGTCACCACAATAAACAAGACACGCTGGAGGGATAGATTCCTGTCCCAGAGACTTCCTATACTCTGGAACAAGCTACCCATCTATGTCAAGCAAAGTTCTTCATTAGCACTCTTCAAGAAAAATCTTGATGAGTGGATGGGAAATAGGAAATACACCCCGGGGATCACTTCTGTGTCTCTGCTGGACAGTGGCACAGGAAAATAACTTTCTTGGGTGGCATAAGCTATGGTACCTTGCCGGCTAGGCTTACGTAGGCCCTTGGGCTGATAGCCTAGTATCTACCTATGAACCTATGAACCTATGAGGTTGACAATATGCAGAAATTACAATAAAAATTACAGTAAGAATTGCAAAGAAGTTAAAAGGAATAAATACTTACCAGTTGAGAAATAAAAATAAAACAGAAGTATAGTATGAGCATTAGTGCAATGTAAAACACTTAGCATAAGTAAGTATCTGCCGCTTAATGTGTCTTAACTCTCTCTCTACAGAAGTACTTACACAAGAAGATGATAAGAGATAGGGAGTCTTACATATTCTAGGGGGGGTCTGGTGCAAGAACACTTCCAGCATGAAGAGAGGTGATTATGTAGGGAAATTTTGAAATGGGAGGGATTTTGAATTGATCTAATGGATAGAGGTAGGACATTTCAGCTCTTTGCTACTGAGGATGAGTAAAGAAGATGCCCAAGTGGAAGATTAGGTTTGTGGACCTGTAAGAGCCTCTGATCTCCTGATCTAAGAGGCCTATTTGGGAGTTAGTGGTTGAATGTTGAGCTCAGGACAGGGCAGTCTTGGGATTTAAAGAATATTTTTTGTGCTGTGGTTAGTTGTAAGTAAAAGAGGTAGTTTGGAAGTTCTAGCCATTTCAGTGATTTAAGGGCAGTGGAATGATAGGTGGAATATCTGTAGTTGGTTGCAAATTTGGCAATTTTATTGTAGCATGTCTCTAGTTTGAGTTTAGAGGAGCTTTGTAGGGGGACACCACAGAGGAGAGAGGGTAGTTGTGGCTAGGGTTATTCTTGTGGATGAGCTTAGGAAGTGATTGTGCCTATAAAGGGTCCTCAGTTTAAAATGTGTTTTGTGAATATTATGTTGTATATAAAGGCGGTCTATATTACATCGTCAAACTTCTAAAATTCGAACGATGTAATATCGAACCCAAATGTGTGAAACATGAAAATAGCGAACACACAGAACAGCAATTTTTTTCCCAGGGAAAAAATTATTGTTCCCTAACAAAAAAAAAAAAAAACCTACACCCTTAAACTTAAACTAAAGTGGGGGGCTTCGTCCCCCACACTCCCCACGCCCCCTCTACATAAATATACCAACTCCAAGATCACACCACAGTGGAGGAAATAGCAAAGCCCCAAAAACGGCTCACCGTTTTTTTTCCCTTGGAAAAAAATCGATGTACTGTGGTTTGCTATTTTCAGGTTTCGGACTTTTGGGTTCAATATTGCATCATTCAAACTTTTAGAAGTTCAAAAATGTAATATAGATGCTATAAAAGTCAAATTTCATAGTCTTGTCAATAGTGGCTCCAAGGAGCTTTGTGTGGCTAACAACTTCAATTGGTGATTTTTAAGAGATAAGATGATGAATGTGGTCTTATTTATGGGGTTGTTTTTTAGGGGAGAAAATTATGATTTTGGATTTTTTGGGGTTCAGGGATAGGTGGTTATTGTGCATCCAGGATTCAGTGGAGGAGAAGGCCTTTTGAGTTGGTGTAAGTAAGTCAGAGATATAGTTAGTGAACAGATGATGATAGTCATCTGCATACTAAATGACACATACTTGAGATGTTGATGACTGGAAATTGTTGATGAATAAGTTAAATAGGATTGCTCCAAGTATGGAACCTTGGGGGATGCTGGTAGTGGTGCTGAAGAAAGGAGAGATGTAATTTTGCCATCTAACTGTCTGTTATCTTTCATTTAAATATCTAGAGAACCAGTTTAGAGCATAGGTGGACATACAAATCTTAGAGGGTTGGGTGATGAGTAGAGGGTGAGAAACAGTATCAAACACTTTAGATAGGTCAAGCAAGAGGTTGGAGTCAATTTTACTCTGTCTACAGTATTCATAAAGGAGAGGAGGGCAGTTGTACTGCTATGGCCAGGCCTAATGCTATGTTGTGAGGGTGACAGTATTTGGTTGTCTAGAAGGTAGCAGAAAAGTTGACTTTTTTTGCATTTTTCTAAGATTTTGGAGACTGGAGAAAGAATTGCAATAGGTCAGAAGTTAGAGATATCAGTGTTATTGCCAACTTTTTGGAGGGGAAGAATGAAGGCCTTTTTCTGGGCTTGGGGAATGTAGGACCCAAGGATGGATCTATTTATAAGTATGCTTATGGAGTAAGAGACACTGTCAGCAGCAATTTTTAGGTATTCTGAGGGTATATTATCAGGACATTTGTCTAGGTGAGGGCAGGGGTTTTTTTTTTGCCTCGGTTGAGTAATGAATTAATGGAACTCCAGAATATTTTGGGGTTCTGTTGGTGGTTAGATTAAAGTTTTAGCTAGTGTTTTATTTTATCTCTATTGACTAGTTTTTTGACATGGTTGCAAAGTTCTTTAAATTATAGTAGATCTGTTGTGTTTCTGTGTACCTGCCATAACTTCCAGATTTTGTCTCTGACATGCATGAGAAGACAAGTGGATTCGGAAAGCCAAGGGGCATGATTAGTTTTGACCCTCTGTACACGTAGCGGAGCTAGGCTATTTAGAGTATTCATGAAGGTCATGTTGAAGAAATCAGCAGCTTCATCCAGTGGGAGAGTTTTTAGTAAATGACAGTCTGTTACTTTTGGAATATTGCTGAAGGTAATAGAGTTGAAAGAAGTCAAGTCCTTGTTTGTTTATATTGATGCTGAGTTTGACTGGTGGGGGAAGCTTGGTTATTAAAGATGGGGAGATGATCACTGAGGGTATTTGGGAGTGTTCTGGCTGAGGATATTTTGTTGGGGTTTGTGACCAGGATCTAGTTTAAACCTGAATCATTATCATTCTCTTTGCTAGGTCTGGTGGGGGATTTTATGAGCTGGGTGAAGTTGATGAGATTAATATTTGAAGATGGCTCTTTGGAGTTGACTTCTAGCCAGTTGACATTTGTGTTGCCTAGTATAAATGTCTCATTCTTAATATTGGTGGAAATCCATGCTATGATGTCTTCCAATATTGGAATATTATTTCTGGGGAAGTATATAAAGGGCTACTATACAATTATTTTGCTGTTATTCATATTTAAAAAAGATATAAGAATTTCTGTATTACAGAACTGTAGTATGGGGTTAGTGAATGGGACAAGATTGAGGGAGTTGGAAAATAGAAGGGCAACACTGCCGCCTTTTTTATGAATCCTGTCTAACCTTATTGTTTAAAAGCTAGGGGAAGAAATTCTGTGTCTTTAACATGGGGTTTTAGCCAGGTCTCAGTGATGGCAATAATGTCTGGTTGTTGGTGAGTGACCCATGCATGATAGTCAGAGATTTTATTCTGAATGCTTCAGAGGTTTAGGTTTACTATGTATAATGATTTGTGGGAATTTCCTTGGATGGGAATAGTGGAAGGGTGAGTGGAGTAGTCCAATATTGGGGTGTATATTGCTACATAAAGCTATGCTGGAGAATTTAGAGATATGATATGATTGCCTTAGGTTGGGGATACATTTGGAGTGACTTGTTTGAAAATGTAGAGTAGGTAGTTGTAATAGGTACAACTGTTTTTAAATGTTGAGGGGATAGATTTTATTTTGTGATAGAGTATGGGATTTAGTTGATATAGGCTTGGGGAGATATCAGTATAGCAGTTGGGAGGAAAAGGTAAGGAGGTAGATGTAGATGAGGTAGGGGAGATGTTAGTAGAGAAAGATATGGTGTTTAGAGCAGTGAGAATTAATGGGGTATAAGGAATGTGAAAATGAGTAGGGTAGAGAGAGTTAGTGTAGTGGCAGATTGCATGTTAGTTGGTCTTGGAGAGTTGAAAGGTAAAGAGAAGTAGGGCTTAGATGACTTGTTTTTGAATTGTGATTGGCTGTCTAGAGAGAGTATGCACTATTGTAGTAGATCTGAGATGCAGAGATAGAAAGTTTAAGAAGGGTAGATGGAGGCAATTTAGAATGTGATGAGGAAAGGCTGTGAGGAGTAGTGGAACTTGGAAGGGAAAACTTGATATAGTATGTTAACAGAGTCTGGTAAGTGAAATGATAGTATGGAAGTGATCTGAGATAAAGTAGTTGAAGACTGTATAAATGTGGGGTAGGGAGAACCTTTTAGGTAGGAGTGGTAGGAGGGTGGATTATGTGTGGGGAGTGTGATAGGTGTGTTTTTAAGTGATTGAGAGACTATAGCTAGTGATTGGATAGGGTTAATGAGGGAATGGACTAGGTAGGTATAAGTCTAAGGAAAAAGGGGGTGGGTGAGAATGGGGGTAGGGTATGGGAGTAGCGTGAGCCCGAGCATAGCAAGGGTGAATGCGGCGGGAAGAGCCAGATGAGGGGTTTCTCTGTGATGAGAAGCAATCAGCAAACCAAAACAAAAGACTGTAGAGCAGAGTTTTGCCAAATGTTTCTAAAGTGAGCTGAAAAAAAAAGATTGAGGAATCAAAGGTAAGAGTGTTTATTAAAGTAAAGTAAACTATAATAACAGTGGATAATTTAAGGGTGGCTAGCATTTTTCAGACTATTCACCAGAGAATTAGTGATTTCATGGACTCAGCTTAGGGTTAAGTAGAGGGAAGAAAGTTTAGCTTTGAAACATGCCTGGTGTTTCAAAGTCAGAGTACAGGTGTAAGGTTAACAGGGGGAGGTACAGTTACTGACCTACTGATTGCAATATTCATGATTGCTTTGCTCACTGCCTCATAATCAAACCTTAATGACTATGATCCTAGTTGGGTGCTGTGGAAATGTCTGACAGGTGACGTTCAACACCAGGTTAATAATAAAGTATGCCCACTATATTTGCATGCAGTTAAGGCACTCATCAATTGTATAATGCCTTACTCATACTGTCAAAATACTTTTCTTATGGGTATTGTAAACTATTTATTAGATGCCAGACTATAGCCAATTTCCTTCATTTGTTACTGAATATGTATTGTTTCCTCTATTTAGCACCAGTAGGGTAGTTAGGGTGGGAGTGAGAGTGGTAACTGCCTGGGCATAGAGTGTTGGGGGGGCATGATCAGCTGTTCCAAATCTTATTTGCATTTGCGGTCAAACCTGAGCACTGTAGCTCTCCATGTGTGGTCTAAACTGTAGCAAGCAGTTTAAAAGTAAAAAAAAAATCTGTTTTATCTAAAGCCTGAGTGTTGCAGCACTCCATTCAGGCAGACAGCTGTTACAACTGTTTGTTACATTTGTATCAAGCAGCTTACGACAATTTAAAAGAAGATTTTTTTTTAAAAGAAGAATTTTTATTATGTTTAAATAAAATGCGTGGAAGGAAGGTGGATGTCAGCACAAAGAAAATGGACCTGAAAGGCTGGGGGTGGTAGGAGCACAAATCATGCATCTGGCCACCTGCTGGTGCGTCAGTAGAAGGAATGTCCATTTTTTTTTTTGTCTTCAATGGAAGAGCTGAGAGGGTGCAGTGCTGGCTCAGAGTACCAGCCTAGGGTGCTGGTTGAGCCAGCTGCACTTCTGCTTAGCACACTAACCAGACCAAGCATTCAGTCAAAGAATTACTTCATACAGGACTCAGTCCATATCGTTTGTCCTAAAAAATATCATTTCACTAAAGCAGAAACTCGGGTCTTCACTGACTACTGAAGTAGAGCTACTATTTTCTCATCACAGGCACATAAATTACAAAAAAGTATTGCTAGACACAGATCATTCAATGTGCATCAGCAGTAGCAGTCTTGCAACAAACTGTATGCCACCAACTAGTCTAAGGTTACTGATGAAAATGACTGCCGTACGGTCACAGAGCTTTTGTTAACATTTCAGCGGCAATTTTATGCAATCAAAGCCAATACTGCAAAAGAGTCTACGGAGCTTCTGCCCCATCTATCACACCTGAAATTAGAGGCTTTTGTTAAAATGGCAGGACTTAATATAACAAGCAAGTAAAACAGAAAAAGAGTGAATATAAAACATCTCTCTTCCCCTTCAAACTTGTTTTTTTGCTGGGAAGAAACGCCCACGCTTTAACTCCTCCCACCCGATATGAAAGGCAAGCCTCTTATACAGGCTAAATATATCTACACTTCCTCTGTGATCACCACACCTTAGAGAAACCATACCTCAGAGAAGGGAATTTTCCAAGAAATGGCAATATCTGACTTAGTATGTATAAATCCAGATTTTTGGTCATTCAGTCAATACATTCTAGGAGTCAACATTGTGAGTCCCAACATTTCAAACAATTATTGACATTAGGCATACGCTTACTACAGATAACATCAACTTGGATAAATTATACATTCTCAAATATTATGGGCTCATTAGGGATCATCCCTAAAAATAAAATTCTAGAAAGACATAATTTTATCTCATGGATATGAAAGTTAAGTGAATTTTTCTTAATTTTAAGAACTTGTAGTGCATGAATTGCCATGACAATGCTCTAAAAGTATAGTAAATACTGGCTAGTAAAGCACTTTTCTGACATCAAAAAAGCACAATACAGCCTTTTGTTAAGCTCGACAACAGTATGGTAAGTGAACCACAAATAGCTTTATAAGATTAAATATTTAATTCTTCCTTTTTTGTCAAATTAAGTGTTTTAACCTAGTTTAAAGTTATTAGAGCTTCCTATTGCTGTTCTTGATGACTACCCTCTTTGTAGCAGTGGTAAGTGTATTACAGCTTTCAAGGGTATAAAACACTTATGCCTACATTTTTGAAACTACTCCAGTACACGGAACCAGGTTAAGCACCATGCAGTACAAAGAATTATCATTGCCTCTCTCTATCTCTCTTTCTTTTACTCTGTGATTATAACCCTGTTTTTTTATTTTGTGTTCATTAAATATGTACACTTCTGGCTTTCCTGCTAGCAAAAATAGGACTGATAGTGCTACTGTTAAAATGGGAGGATGTTAAGCAAGTGGTAAAACTACTACATATCAGTAGTTTGTTGCTGGAATTCTATGCCAAATTGTGTTTATAGAATGTTAAAATGAATGTCACATTATCACCCTCACTGAAGCCTGCACTTTCACAGACTTACACTGAAGATGAGATCCTCCCCAGCAGAAAATAATTTTATGGAAGAAGTCAGGCCAAGATTCAGAAATGTTGCCATCAACAGTAAGCCCTTTCTACCTCAGGAGGAAGCTGCTTTCGATTTTTAGACAGTTGTACCACGGTGCTTACCTCTAAGATATCTAGCATCATGATTGCTTGTCTTTCTGGCTTACTGTAAACATTAAGGAAGCATTCTGGGGAATAAACATTTCATAATAAGCCATGTGCTCCCCCCAGAAGTGCCTGCAGTAAGTCACTCACACTCTTGGGCAATTCATAGAACTACTCAGCTGCATAAATCTCTGCTTCTAGATGCATTCATTATTTGAACCAAAAGCTCATGTTCATGCATTACTTTCAATATGTGGGATCATGTTAGAGAGAAATCCTGGGAGGTTTAGAGGTCAGGTGGGATGTGTGTACATGTGTGGTTGTGTGTGTCAATGTATGCATATATAAGAGTAAGAGATAGTGTGTGTGTGTGTGTGTGTGTGTGTGTGTGTGTGTGTGTGTGTGTGTGTGTGTGTGTGTGTGTGTGTGCGTGCTGTGTGCAGCGTGTGTGTATGTCAGAGTATGTGTCTGCCTGAGTGTTCATCATAGTAGGGGATAGGAAGGGGAGTTGTGTGCATCTGTGGGCGAATGAGTGAGTGTGTATGAGACTAGGTGAGGAATGTGTCTGTAGGATATAGTTGCAAATGGCTGTGTGTGTGTGTGTGTGTGTGTGTGTGTGTGTGTGTGTGTGTGTGTGTGTGTGTGTGTGTGTGTGTGTGTGTGTGTGTGTGTGTGTGTGTGTGTGTGTGTTTGTAAGAGGACTTCTTACCAGCCCCTATACTAAAGAGCGATGGATGTAATATGAGGGGGACACTAGACTTGAGGGAAAATGTTAAATATTACTAAAATAACTTAAAACATTGGTAGAACAACAGGTTACACAGCATGAAAGATATGTGAGGGAAACACTCTTGAAGAATATTTTAATATGTATGCAAAGTTAATAGAACAGAGGAATTGGAGCACAAATTGGAATGTCAGCTATTACTGACTGTAACGATCCATGATTTATGAGATTGACGTTCAAGACTTCTGTACCAACTGGGGACGGGGACACTAGTCACCACCAGGAGTCTTTCAAAGTTTTACTGTAATTCACTTAAAAAGTTAATAGAGCAACACGTCTTCCACTCTGAAGCATTTCTTGAACAATACAAAGTATGAAATTTTCACGTCTGGCATTACTGATTGACTGTAATAATTCATTATTAATGAGGGGCTTTGTCATAGTAGAAGGCAATATCAGGGACACTCTGTGCACTCAGGGAAAGCTAAGAGGTATGGCAGTGTGTCCACATGTATATGTGGCAATGGTAGCAATGAATGAGGGAGTGCCTGTGCTAATGCTAGGCATTAGCCACCAGATGTGTTTACTGCAAAGGAAGCAGAAAGGGCCTGTTAGCATTTGCAGCAATCACTGAATGATTCAGAGACATGCAAATTAGCTGATAATCATTTTTTTTTCTTCACTGTGGCTAAAGTTTCTCTGAATCACTGGTTTCTGTAATTGTGCTAAAAGGCCTTTTTCACCACTACTTTTCTGCTGGTGTGAGGCCGGACTTTGAATCCTGGTCTTAGCACAGCTTTCAAAACATCACTTACAGGTCAACATGGATTTCCAATATATATATATATATATATATATATATATATATATATATATATATATATATATAAACCTTTAGGGCAAATGGACTATCTAGCCTTGTTATTTATTTTTCAAAAATGTTTCTGAAGGGTGGCCATCCTCTACAGCCTGATGCACCAGTGATTCCTGTTCGGCTTAAACTTGGCAAGTACATAAAAACTGTAAGTAATTACAGGTTCACTTCTCTGATATGTGTATAGCTAAAACCTTATGCAAAATAATAGCTGATGAAATCAATCCAATTAGAGGGTTCTTAAAAGCTCCAAGGCTGGGTATCTATAGTTGAAAGCATAGTATTGTGGACCATTTGAGAATCCTCTCACTGATTTTTCACACAGCCTACCAAGACTTTATATACCAGTATTTCTTTTCAGAAAGGCATTTCATTCTGTTTTCAGAGAATATCTGTCATGTGGGAGTTTGCCAGATCCACTATTTACTTCAACTAAGGCATTGAATAGTGTCCCTTCAACTATTTTGATATCACATCAATACTATTCTTTCATATTTTCTTGTGGCTGCTGCTGCCAAAGATGCCCCCACCCCCACCCCACTCAGTTTTCGCTGTTTCTTTACCCTTTACTTTGCTTTTTGGATACTAAAGCTGTTATTATGAATTGGAGGCACATCAGTGAGAAGGTAAAGTCTTTATGATTTTCTGATGATTGTCTTTTAACTTCTAACACTGAGCATGACCTTCCTGTCACACAGAAAGTGCTTTAGTACTTTTATTAAATGTCTGAACTGAACATTTGCATGTCTAAATCAGAATTATTTACAGTTAATTAATCCACCAAAACAGTAGAGGTCTTTTCTATAGCTCTTGACCATCAGTGGTGGTTTGGTCCTTCATAGTGCCTCAGCATTAAAGTGCATATGGTGCCATCTAAAATGAAGGACTAAACTGTCATTTCAGAGTTGGAGATGCCTTGATCGCTTAATGTTAGGCAGAATGCACATAGTACAAATGATGCTTTCACCAAGGTCTAGTTATTTAGTGAGTCATTTCTTTCACTAGGCTGTTGGATGTGGGTGAGTAAATCACAAGTGTTGGTGGTGCAATATAGTTTTGAAGGTTTGCAAGGACTGCATAGAGCAACATAGATTGGTGACTTGGGTGTACCTAATTTCAAGGCCTATGTATTGGCATTTGTGCTAAGTCATTTGTTACAGTAGACAATATCCCCAAAACATTATGCTACAGGCTTCAGGCTGACTTTTTTTCCCTTCCTCACACCGTGCTCTGCTTAGACGCAGAAGCTCACTGCCAATGTCACTTAGTAGGTTGCACGTTTTACAAATCAGGCATGTAGAGCACTGCTCTCTTAGAATAGATGTTTGTGTGTTTTTTGAAACTGCAGAGAGAAGGTGTTATGTTGACTTATGAGAAAACTGGTAAGGATTCACAGTTTACCACTTTTGTCAGCTAAAGCTCATTGTGTTGCTAGTGGGGAGCAAGGATGAGTGGTGTAAACGTAGCGTCTTTATAAATAAACAGTTGTTTCTATGCTACTGTGCAATTAATAATTTGTACAACCTTTGCAGTAATGAATTATAAGAATAACCAAAATAATATTAAGAGTTTTAAAGGCTGTATACATGTATCATTTAAGAAATCTGGCACAAATTTACAGTGATGAAACTTGGAGCTCAATAGACAGTGTTAAACATAAATGCTGATTATGAGGAGATTGTGTATAAGCTGTCATAACCCAAGCACTGACTTAAAACATAAAAAATGTAGGACTTTGTCATTGAACATTCACTATGGGAAACACTCTTTGGTTTAGTTTAGAAGGTTTTACAGAAACAGGTCTCCATTTTTCAGGAAGCATGGATGGTGCTACCAGCCATACATTCTACCTTCAATTGTGTTGACAAAGTGTGGATTTCCGGAGACATGGATGGTTCTACGAGCCATACATCCTACCTAGAATTATGTTTACAAAGTGTGGATTGCTTAGCCTGCTGCTATTGAATCCCTCTCTATTATTTGTCATTGGCACAGAGTGTTACCAAAGCTCTCAGTTTTAAACTGTCTGATAAAGTCTCCTACAGAGTTTAGCTTCTCCTAAGGGTCTCTTCTTTTGAGCTACTCCTAAGGCTCACTTCTTTTAAAACAACTTCAACCAGATGCGTTCTCACCTCTTAACAGCCAAACTCCGCAATAAAACTAGCCCCTGCAACCGCTTGAACCTTTCACAATTAACTCTCTCATTTCAGATATCCAAAACCAAACTGCACTCTACCAAACATTCTTCCAATATTCTTGCACCAAAATTCAGACATTCCCTCTCCCCTCACCTAAAAGAATTCTCTTTTCACATTTTCACAGCAAGTGCTTTTCCACTGGACACATTACTTAACTCCTTCCACACTTGCATAACTTCTGCTTTGACCATCTCTTCTCACCTGCAGCTTCCTTCTCATATTTACAACTAAAATTAATTCACATTTATTTTTCTGCTCTGTTAATATTTACTTATTGTGATCAGTGTGCTACCCCTGTAAATAAACTAACTAAATAAATTAAACAGTAAGATTGTTACAACAAAATAAGGAATGACAACACAAAGCTCTGCAGGCGAAGTGTGCTTAAATTAATTTCTTTAAACATGCCAAGAAAGAATGAGTTTCACCACATTGGTGGACAATAAGATAATCAAAAATACTGTAGGCACTAGTATGACACTTTATTTATATCAGTATATCACTTTATTTATATCATTCCTGTCAAACACAAATGTTAACTTACTGATTATGTTCTAAAACCAGTTTAGCATACTCTGCTGAATCTGCACTTTAAATTCTATGGGCAGGAAACTGATAGTCACAAACAGCTTCAGCAAGATTTGATGGTAATCAGAGGACTATAAAGTGGAACTAAGTTATTAATGAGGTTCCTTCTCTCAGTTCCATTCTGTCACTGCTAGGAAATGATGAATGTTCATAGTCACATCCCTCTGAATAAAACAGTGGCGTGGACTTATAAAGCTAGAATCTGAGAAACAAAGGCAAAACCTGCTTCAAAACACATGCCAGACTTAGCACAATGGTTATAGGATTAGGTTTCAGCAAATCGTTGTGACTGTCTTAATAAAACTACCAAAAATGAAACAAGAACTTATTTTACCTGAACTTTAACTCCACTAATTATAAATGTCTCTAGTGTGGTCCTTCTTATCTTGACTAGCACAAGAATAACATTTGGGTGATCAGTTCTGCAAACAATGACATTATAAATAGAGCATTTCTCCCTGGGCCTCCGCTGAAAACAGGATCTGTGGAACCTAGTCGGACTTTCCCAGTCAACAAATGTTAAATAAATAAATAAACAAACAAATAAATAAATAAATAAAATACATTATCTGTTTTGCTTCTTTCGATTCTCTGTGAAATTTAAATACACCAATAACAGATGTAATATTTTGGGTGTACAGGCCTGCCTTTAACTCTGTTATATATATATATGTACATTAGTCTACTTTTCTGTTTTTACCCCATGCTTCTGACTGCCAGATCTATTTCTCAGGCATGGACTAAGTGGTTATCGAGTCAGATAATGCTGCATTTTCTTATTGTTGTTTCTTCTTATTGTACATGTCTTGTAAATGATGACAGTGACTTCTGATGCAACATACATTAGCATTACAGCCACAGGACTTATGGACACTCTTTCATAAACATCAGTTAAGTTGCTATTTTATAACACCTACTCCCTTACCTTGTGTAGAATAACTTCCAGAAATTTTAGTAAGCTGTCCTATAGTATGTATGGGTTTGTATGATGTTGGCAACAGTATATTTAGAGTCTGGGATTTTGGGTAGTGCCCCCATTTCATGAGGTGCAGGAGGGATATCCCCTGCAAAACACACTTTGTTGATGTTTTATTATACTTTCCATTGTACCGTGCTTAATAAAATGTGTGCTCATTAATATTCTGAGAGTTCTGCAGAGGAATATTTAAGCAAAATGGAATTTTCAGTACAAAGTTAAGGAGGCAAGTATCGTAAAACTTTGCACAATTACCTTTCAATCTAAAGTCATAAAGAAATTTTGAAAGTTGTCAGACTTTTTTATAGTTATTTTTCTCTCCCATCAATTTAGTTTACAACCTAAAGTCAAAAAGGTTTGAAAGCTCATAGACATTGTTTATAGCTTTTTCCTTGTTTGTTTCTCCCATAACTGTTTCTTATGTCTTGATTTTGTTTCAGTCTTGTGTTTTGATGTATGCGTGAAATATTTTGCATCTGGGACTTGGTAGGTAATGGATCATACCTCCTTCACTATTCATGCTGGGGTTAGTTTTTTTTTATACAGTATTAGGGAGGTTGGCATAATGATTAAGGTGTTTACCTTACAGACACAAGGTGCAGGGTTTGATTCTCGCTTGGGTTAATTGGTTAGACTTAAAAATGGCCCACAAAGGCAGTTAGCCTAGTACTAAACTATGAACATGTGACTATTATTTACCTTACTTTAAATTTTCCATGCATGCATTCGGTTATCCCTAGCATTTCAAACAATACAAGCTTTGGCAAGGCAAGAAATTAAAGGTTATGTATACAACTTCCCGCAAATAAAAGCAGTCAAAACAAAATGAGTGATTTCAGTCAATATTCCTGACTAAACTTTTTAATTTCCATTATTTGTATGTTTAGAATCATTGTGTAGTTGGATGAGATGTTAAGGTAAAAAAATGTGCAATGTGCAACTCTACCTGAACTACAGAACATAACCCAAACATCCTTCAATTCTCTTGTATCATGGTTGGCAGATGCCTAATCAATCTTGAACCCAAATAAAACTAAACGTATGCTCTTCCACGCCACTAAATTCAAACCCCATTCCACTTACTTCAACATCAATTCCAGTAATAAGACTGATCGAACCAGTACCATCCACCCAACTTCTCAGTGTTGTTATTGATCAAAATCTGAAGTTTGACTTACACATTGCCCTGACTGTAAAAAAGTACACAAGAAAATAGGTACCTTATACAGATGCAAAAACTACCTAACCACAAACTCCAGAATAACCACAGCCAGAACTCATCTTCTGTCAACTTTACTTTACACCTCACCCATTCTTACCAACCTCTCCGAATCAGACTTAAGCAAGATAGATGCCTGCTATAATAAGATAGCTAAATTTGCCACTAGTTGTCCTCCTAGAACCCATCATTGTAAGGCCCTAAGACAACTATCTTGTTAAGAACTACCCCACCAACTCATCCTCACACAACTGCCTGCCGCCCACCAAATGTACTATAAACCCGATAAAACACCAGTTCTATAAGGCCTCCTCAATCCCCATATAAATATCCGTCCACTAAGATCCACTAATAAAGCTCTAATTGAAGTAACCAGGAGTAAAAATAGCTCAGGTGATTCTCTAAACTCCTACTACATTGCTAAACTGTGGAATGCCTTACCACTTGAAATTAGAACTAGAACTAGCTTAAAAAAACTTCAAGCATCACATTAAAGCCCCCCTCACCAATTCCTGGACGTGTACATGTACTGGGCATTGTTGCCCAAACCATGGAACTAGCTGATTTTAAAATTTTAATTGCAATGTAATGAGCATTGACTCTAAGTCATATGACTACCTTATGTTGTTTTTCTCTTTCTCCCTGTTAATATCTATCAGATTTTAAATCTTCAGTTTGCTATGCTACCTGTATATAAGACTAAGTATCATAATTAAGTATCATAATTTCAGTCTCATTATATACAATGTCACTACCTGCTACTACTGTAATAACTGTCTTCTAGAAGCATTGTTATACAAGATTATTGGGCTTGTCTCCCACTTGACCAATTTATTCTCTTCTAGTCTTTTTACCGTTATGAATGTCTGTTACTATTTATTTCTTTATTGTATTATACAGTTTTCTTTCTAGTAACATAATAGTCTACTAACAATGGAGCTTTCCTCCCCAGACCTCTGCTGAAAAAGGGTTTTATGCCCAGTCGGACTCTCCCACTAAACAAATGTAAAATAAATAAAAATACTTAACTGACGGTCTCACTAAAATGATATAAAGAGTAAAGACTGTAGAGTGTTACTAGGTTTCCATATCTGAATTAAATGTACAACATCAATATGCTTTCTTATCTTTCTCTTTAGAGGATAAATAGTTACAAGCATAAATCAATCTATGTTACTTTTCCACTGCAGTTTTTTTATTTTTTTTCATGGTCATGGTCCTTGCCACATGTTTAATTTTGTAAGGTAATTCAGTAGTGTGTTTGTGTCCACCAATGATGTGAGCATGAACCCAGCTTTTCAGCTGTCATCCTAACAGTTTACCATTCTTACTATTTAAAATTATTTTTCTGTTTATCTTGTACATTTGCTGTTAGGATATACATATAGTCAAAAATAAAACAGAGCAGCTCTTTTTTCTTTTTTTTTTTTCTGCTTATGGACAATTTATAAACTACTGCAAAAATGGAATGGAAGCCTACTTCTTCCAGTCGTTATCTTGACTACAACAGTTGTCACCCTAAACATGTTAAGGGAAATATATTGAAAGGGCAATTAATAAGAGCACCCATATGAGTTCATATTTCATCACTTTAAGACTGAGGTGAATTTTTTGATTAGGATGTTTTTGGATAGGGATTACCATTCACATTGTTGAATGATATCAGTATTGAAGTTGTACAACACTGGGAGACTAGGGTCAAACCTTAATGTGGCAAGTTATTAATACACCAGCGTCCTTACTTCACGCACAGCACATTTGTAAGAGCACACTGAATTCAATTTTTTTCTCATTCCATAGTCATTACATTTGGTGGATCTGTTAAAAAAATACAAGATATTGTAGCCAAGAATTAGAAATTTTTTAAAAATGATGATCAAACTTACAAGACCCTAGGTAGTGCAGTACTTTTGTATACAAGACTGGCAGGAATCTTAAACACTTTTTTGAACACAAGTTCAACTCCAGTATTGTTGGGGCACCAAAAGGTACTATAAAACATAGTGCTTGTAGGCAGGGCCATCATATTCTGGAGCACAAAGATATTATGATAGGACCCCCCCCCCTTAAGGATACGTTTGGGTGACAGAAACTGTGCCATGAAGAGGATGGTCTATATAGTTTTATGTCAACAATGCTCAAACTATTACATAGCTAAAACAGAGAGACAGTTCTGGAAAAGAATTTATGAACATTTGTATGCCAATTCCAAAGGCAACACAAGCAATTCATTATGTAGGCATGCACAAATATGTAATGATTTCTCTAAGTTCCTTTTTGGTATTTTGTAAATTGCACCATTTGACACCCAAGGGGGTTCTTGGGAAACAAAACTTGAATTAAGAGAACTGATTTGACAACTGAAATTAAATGCATTTGATGATCTTGGTTTAAGTGAACAAGTTTCAATTACACCTGTTCTCAAATTCAGAGTTGCTCAGTTGTAAATAATGTATTTTTGTGTATTATAACTAATTACATTTTGAAATATACTGCATTAGCAATGCATTGCTTTGGAGGACCCATGCTTATTTTTATTAGCATTTACTATAATATTTTCAATAAACCCTTTACTGCTTTTCTGTGTATATTTGCATAGTTACTTAGAGTTTATTGCAAATATTCAACCGTGACTTTTAATGTTACAAAATTACTTTACAAGGTGTGGCTTTCCTTTAATATTTTTAGATTTTAACATTTGACTTTTACTCAAAGTGTTTAAATGGTATGTATTGTATTTGGAATGATTCTGATGAAGTATTATATTTCAGGGAAGAAAGTGCTTAACCATTTATGTTTTATTGCTTTGCTTTATGTATTAAAATACTTAACTGGACTTTGAATCTTTGTTTTATGTATAACTTTGCATCTAAATGTTTTCACCGGTTCCACTGGAGGTTGAGGAAGTCGTTCAGTACTATGTCAGCCTATCTGGAGTGTTCATTAAAGTAAGGAAACATGGTGTACCAAGAGAGCAGAGTGTCAGGATGTCCTGTGGAGACAGGTAATAAATAATTAAGGTAATGCAATGTAAAAGCAACATTATATTGAAGTGGAGCAGTGCTACAATTTTTAGGTACTTCAGGCATTTCTGTTCCAGTAGAAGTTCCTGCTCTGCTCAGCTTGGATTTGTGGTCTGTCTTATGTATTTCAACTACAGAGTAATTTAGTTCAATGAATCTGGCTTCTTTCAGGGTGTGTACATGCATCACTACGCAAAACCCATTTTTGGAACTGTACTTATGATTGTGAATCTGTTGGTGTGCCAGGGTTACTAGATTTCACTTGTTTGCAAGTGTTTTACCTCTGTATCTGTAGACAGAGATAATACTTACACTGTGCTGGAGTATGAACAGTAGTTTAATATAATGTATTTAAAAAACGTGCTTATTGTTACAGTATTACTTAGATGGAGCAATGAAATACTTGGTATAGCATAATGACCCCCACTTGTTACTTTGGATGATCCTAATGCTACAAATCCAAAATGGAAGTTGCATCATGAATTGTAACTTATTTGAGATTATAGCTGACATGAAAAAGAAACAAGCGATAACATATGGCTCTTCTGCTAATTTACCAAAAATGTATTACTGTGGGTACAGGCTAATCAAATAATGTTAAGTGAATTAAAGTGAATAACTGCAATGCTCCCAAAGTGTCTAGGATCAGTAGATTTCTTAGGGATTTTCTAAGCTCTGAGAAACTACCTTTATACAAATAGATAATTTGTATTCCTTTTTAGCTATTTTTTTCTAAATCGATTGGCTATATGTTTAAATATTTTTTATTTCGATAGATGAATAGTTTCATAAGCTTTGGTAATCATGTTTAAATGATGCGTTTTAAGCTGCTTGGATCTCAATGGCAGTATGTGTGTCTTCACAACTTTTAACAAACCACTTTATTATTGGAATAAGTTGAACTGCAGGTGCATTAGAAGACATGTCACTTGGTCATAATGCAGAGGGTTATTGATCGTGTCTCTGATCATAACCAAGTTGCTGCATGTTCAAGAAATGGCTTCAGTAAATTTACCTCCTGAGTGAAGCAAAGCAAAGCTTGAGAGGTGAATATTGACATCCATTTCAATAGGATAAAACAGTTTGATAATAACCACAGAGATTCAGGGTGATATTTATATTCATTTGCAGAAATGTGGTAGGGAAAGCCATGATGTTTGCATATGAGCATAGCTAAGGCATGATTAACAGAAGCAATTTATGCTAATGTGAAATGCCTTTAGTATAATTAGACATAAATTAACTATTTTGTAAAGCAGCATATGCTAATGATGTGTTTTTGTGTTTCATAGTCTAATATCAGTGTCATATGCACACCCATTGTTAAAAGTGATGCTGCACCTCTGATATCTGCTTTGTAATCCAAGAATTTGCCCACAATGATCCCTTCAGTAGTTTGTCCAAGTGTGAACAAGCACTAAAACAATGCCATAATTAATTATTGTCCCAGCAATCCCTTCAGTAGTTTGTCCACGTGTGCATAAGCACTTCAATAACACAAAAATTAACTATTTCCCCCAGTGATCCTTTCAGTAGTTTTTCCACATATGCACAAGTACTTCACTGATACCAAAATAAATAATTTTCCTCAATGACACCTTCAGCAGTTTTTCCAAGTGTACACAAGTACTAAAATGACATAAAATAAATTATTTTCCCCAGAGATCACTTGAGTAGCCTGACCAAGCATGCACAAGCTCTTAACACCAATGTCTGCAGCAATCACTTCAGTACTTTGTGTATGTATAAGCACTAAAATGACAACAAAATGAAAATTTCCCCAGTGACCACTTCAGCAGTTTAACAATGTATGCACAAGCATTTAACTGACACAAAAACAAATTATTACCCCCAGCGATCCCTTCAGTAGTGTGTTCATGTATGCAGAAGCACTTCACTGACTCTAAAATAAATAATTTTCCCCATCCACCTCTTCAGTAGTTTGACCATATATGCAAAAGCAATGTCATGTCTTTAGGCTTTTCCCGGTTAGGGGTCGCCACAGCGGAACTCCAGTCCGGTAATGATTGGCAGTAGATTTTTACGTGCCGAGTTTCCGGCCCTGACGCACAACCTTCAATGAAGGTACGGCCATTCATGCATGTCTCCACACAGAAGATGCTCTAGCTGAGAATCGAACAGGACAACATCTTACTGTGAGGCGACAACGCTACTGCAGCACCACCACCAATAAATACAGTAAAACAAGCATTTCTTGAAGTGACATAAAAAATTGTACCTCCTTTCAAAAAAGTATGGTAGAACATATTCATTTTTCCCTTCCTGTCAGCTAATTAACTTGCCGCCTAACTGATGTACTCCCCAGGTAAACTGGTACTTAGTGGCATAGGTTCTTAGTCCTGTTACATGTTCTGTATGTGAATGCGGCCCTTTTACTTTTATCTCTATGAATTAAAGTAATACACAAACATGTAATACCCCTAATCCTCATAATAGTTGTTATCCTAATGCTTATGCCTGATGCTTTTGTATTAGGGAGATGTGTTTACCAAAACGCCTTTCTATTTCTGTAGTCAACTTGAATGGCTTTCTCTGCATAAAGATGTAGCACCACTCTTCATGGATTACAACTATGAATTTACAAAGGACAGGATTATAAATACCACCTTTAATCATAATTCTCTGTAGTGCAAGAATGTTATCTGCATTTTGTACAACCACTTTAAAGAGAAGGAAAGAGTGAAAAAACATGCCCCCAGATTCACTAATCTTCCATGCAGGACTAGCGTAGTCCTTCATGGAAGCACCAGTATAGGAGGAGGATGGCAATGCACCATGTATATTAATGAAGGCACACTGCCCAACCTCCCAGGCATACATGGAGCATGTACAAGTGTAGGGGAGTGTCTGAGAGCAGAGTTCTCAGAATAAACATGCCCCTGCAATGTAGAACAGCAGAAAGTGGAAATAAATGAGCGAGACAACTCATAGGTGTCTGCATATCCCCATCAACAGTCCCCCATGTGTAGAACAACAACAGTACATATAAATAAACTGAAGAAACCCCTTTATATAATTTTTTTAAAAATCCGAGTACAGCTAACCATAGGTGCACAGGTGTGCCCATTGTTTAGCTACGGTTAAAACAGCTTAAAAGGCTGAAGAGGATAACAAGGAAGATATATGCAAATGAGGCAGCACAGCAATAGTGTAGTGGGCAGAGCATCCACCTAATGAGCAGGCATTCCTGGTTCGAGTCCCAATGCAGCACATGCCATTTTCCATGTGAAATCTGTATATGAACATTTTATTGCTGTATAACCTATGAAATAACATTTAAATGTGAAGTGGAGTACTGCATTAAATGCACATGTGAGGTGTCAGTGTCATAATGAATAAATCACTAGTAAGCATGTTTAAGCACCAATAAGCAGTAGTTAGCACATGTAAGCACTAGTAAGCGACTGTAAGCCCGTTTGCATGGGGGTAAGCAATGCGCACACAGGTTAAGCAGTTCTGAAGCTAACTCTCTGTAAGCATATGTAACCGGAGGTTAGCATTGCTTACCTTCACGCAAACCAGTGCAAACATGCTTACAATTGCCTAAAAGTGCCTTAATCACTCTGTATGCATCAGCTGCTGTTCTGGCCAGAAATAAAAGTAATCAGCTTTTGCAGGATGTAAACCCAGCACCCTCTACACTACAGTCACAGTAGTTAACCACTAAACCATCACAGCATTATGTAAAAATAAGGTTCCAACAAACAAATCCTCAGGATAGGAAAACCAAGCTGAACATGTGAAAGGAATTTATATACAGTGTAATGTTGTATAACCTGCTACATAACATAAATATGTGAACTGGAGTACTGCAGTAAGTCCAGATGTGGGGTGTTATTGTAATAAAGTGTTGAAGTTCCCTGGACCCCATACAGTGTACGTACACATGAATCAAGGATACAAAACACATATATAACATGTAATAAAGAAGACATCAATGCCAAAAGGCAAATATCATGAAAATCAAATATTAAGCACCGCTAAGCATTGCACAGCACTGCTTCCCAGACTACTGGCAGGGTAATACCAGTGGGAGAAACAGTGTCAACCTGCTAAGTCTAATCTTGAAACAAACGCATGTTCGTCCCCAGCGGGATGACCCCAAAAATTCTGCTAAAAAGAGTCTTTGGAGTAACATACCATGCCTCAAAGGTAAGTAAAGAAGGGTAAGTATGTTCACAGAATAAATGTTTGGGAAGCCTGAAGATCCATGGGTTGAGACAACTTACATGATGGGTCCTGAAAAGTGGAGAATGGGCAATGTGTAGTGGTGTGGTTAGATTCGGCTGGAACCTATAGGAAGGATCATTGCTGTGGAAGAGGAATGGGGGGGAGGGAATGATGGGTATGACATTATGGTCAGAGGAGTGCCGGGGTTGGATGGACCCATTCTAATGGGACTGTCTCATGGATATAAGCGAGAAAAGAGGGGGAGAAACAGGAAAGTAACTGAGACATACCATTTCCCATGGCAAAGCACGTTATGAGTAATATGTATGTTGCATAACCCACAAAATAACATATATATATATATATATATATATATATATATATATATATATATATATATATATATATTATAAACTTGAGTACTGCAGTAAATGCACATGTGAGGTGTCAGTATCATAATGCATAAAGCTGTAGTTAGGTTAAGCAGCAATAAGCAATAGTAAGCATACGTCAGCACTAGTAAGCGAGTTTAAGGCCGTATGTGCAGGGGTGAGCAATGCGCATACAGGTTAAGCAAATCTGATGCAAACTATCTTTAAGCATATGTAACCGGAGGTTTGTGTTTGGGCAAAGGTAAGCACTGTGTACACAAAGTAAGCAATTTTGAGGCTAACCTGGTGTAACTGGATGTTACCTGCAGTTGGCAATGCTTACTGTTATGCAAGCATGCTTACAACTGCTTAAAAGTGCCTTAATCACCCTGTATCCCACTGCCCTTGTTCTACCCAGCAACAAAATTAACAGCCACTGCAAGGTTCAAACCCAGGACCCTGCATACCACAATGATAGCAAATTACCACTACACCATGTCGGATATACATAAATCCCAACTATTCTCAGACATATCATGCAGTACAGTCAATCTGCATAAGGGGAATTGTACTAATATCATAACACTCAACCTCTTATTGCAAACATTCTGGACACAGTGTGACAAAATTGGGTTACAAATTTGGATAAATGTGAAATATTGTTCTTATACATGTAAAATGTTGCTAGTTAAACAGTGATTTGTTGTAATGCGCATAATCTGAACAACATGAAGTCTGAAACTCTAATGTATCGTCATTCCTGACTGACCTCATTCCTGGCATCATCCATGTCAATTGGCCAGATGAATGTGGGACAGGCCAAAATTGTGAGCCAAACATGCATGGACATATGGACAGTTATAGATCTGTAAATGTAGAGAGATACACAGCTACATATAAATGTATGACTCACACATAAATCATTTCACATCAATGGTATACAGGTAGATAGATAAATATCTTCACATATATTTTTATATAAATATATATATATATATATATATATATATATATATATATATATATATATATATATATATATAGATATGTGTAGTACATCTCCAAATAGGAAAAACAACTGGAACCTCCACCACAAAATAACTGACCATATGCACTGTTAATGGGGGTGAGGGGCTCAAATGAGGGATACCTGGTGATTACTGCTATGTTCCCACCCCACCACAACCGTAACAGATATGCTGTGCAATGCAATATTCAGCACATGCAGTGCTTGACCCCAGGACCCTCCACAACACAGCTACAATGGTTTAACAGTAAGCCAATATAACTGTAAAAAGTCAGGGCAATATCTGTAACATATCACTCAGACAAGTCATTAGACTGTAGGGAATGTCAGTGTGGAAGGACTACACATTACACTGTGGCAGATATGCACACACATGTATACATATACATGTATATTCATGTAGACATATAATGTACACATATATATAGGGATATATCTATAGATAAATGATATGTTGTTGTGTCTTTCGGCTTTTCCCAGTTAGGGGTCGCCACAGCGGAACTCCAGTCCACTAATGATTGGCAGTAGATTTTTACGTGCCGAGTTGCCCGCTCTAACGCACAACCTTCAATGAAGGTACACCCATTCATGCATGTCTGCGCACAGAAGACACTGTAGCTGAAAATCAAACAGGACAACATCTTACTGTGAGGCGACAATGCTACTGCAGCACCACCACCGCAGATATTATAGATAAATTATATATATATATATATATATATATATATATATATATATATATATGTGTGTGTGTGTGTGTGTGTGTATATACACATATACACAGACAAAACATATTAGTAGCCATACATATGTAGAAGTACTGTAGACATACTGGTACACAGTATATCCCATAAACAAAGGTTCATAGGTTCATAGGTAGGTACTAGGCTATCAGCCCTGGGGCCTATACAAGCCCAGCCAAAAGGTACCCTGGCTTTTGCCACCCAAGAAAATGATTTTCCTGTGCCACTGTCGAGCAGAGCCACAGAGGTGATCCCCGGGGTGAATTTCCTATTTCCCATCCAATCATCAAGATTTTTCTTGAAGAGTGCTAATGAGGAGCTTTGTTTGATATAGATAGGTAGTTTACTCCAGAGTATGGGAAGTCTCTGTGACAGGAATCTATCCCTCTGGCATGTTCTGTTTATTGTGGTGACAAGGTTCAGGTCCCTAGAGTGTGTAGCTCAGAGGGATTGGGATTTCTTTAAGTGGAGCATGTCCAACAGCTCTGGGTTTGACATAGCTTTGTATGCTAGGCAGAGATGACCTCTGAGTAGGCGATATGTGACGGAGTAAAGCTGGAGTTTTTTGAGACGGTCAGCGTAGGGCATCTGTTTGAGGCTGGTAATCCTCTTTGTGAGGTATTTCTGCGGCCTTTCCAGTTGTTGTAGATGTCTTGTGAGGTACATACCAAAGGGGGCGTTGTACTCTATAATGGGTCTAATGAGTGATGAGTAGAGGGGAACAATGATCTCTTTTTTTCTGGATGAGAAACCTTGTGTGATGAGGTGTGCCATGTAGAAGGATTTCCTGACTACTGTGGTGATATGATTATCAAAGGAGAGACTACTGTCCACCTGTGTCCCAAGGTCTCTTATCACACTTTCATTGTTAAGTATACTACTGCCTGTGTTGTAGTTCATGGGTACAGAGTTCTTACCAAAGGGGATGACAATGCACTTTTTGGTATTGAGCTTGAGGCCTTGGCTTTGACACCAGGCATCTGTCACAGTGAGGCCCTTTTGTAGGATGTCCTCATCGTTAGGAGTTTTGATTATGGCTCCTAGTTTGCAGTCATCTGTGAACTTCGTTAGCCAAAGACCTTCTGTGTTAGCCTGTACTTCAGAGAAGTAGATACTAAACAAGAGAGGACCCAGGACTGAACCCTGTGGCACTCCACTTGTCACTGGTCTGAAGTCGGATTTGGAGTCTGCTACTTTCACAGTGTGGGTTCTGTCAGAGAGACAGTTGGCAACCCATCTTGTGACATAGGGATCTATACCTAGTTTAGTGAGTTTATCTATAATTCCAGAGTGGGGGATGGTGTCAAAAGCCTTGGCAAGATCTAGATAGGCCGTGTTAACCACTTTACCCTTGTCTACAGCTTTGGTGACTGCTTCAAAGAAGTCTATCAGGTTTAGGAGACATGATCTGCCTTTTACCAACCCAAACTGGGTGGGATCCAGAGTTTGGAGATTACCAATGTATTTTTTTATAAGTTCCATGATGATACGTTCCATGGCCTTTCAGACCAGGCTCGTCAGGCTAATGAGGCGGTAGTTCCAGGGGTCCTTGGTGGCTCCCCCCTTGTGGAGTGGGATAACCATTGCTTTGCATCATTCAGCTGGCACAAAGCCTGAGGTGAGGCTATGATTGAACATGGTACTTAGGTGGGGTGCCAGTTCGTTCTGTAGTTCATGTAGAACGCAGCCTGGGATGTTGTCTGGTCCCATGGATGCTGTGTTCTTGGCTTTGGAGAGTGTGGTTTTTACCTGTGCAGCGTTGAATACAGGAACTTTGCATTCTTCCGGTATAGACATGGGCTCTTTAGGGGGTGAGAGGGGGGTAAAGTTACCACTGAACCTATCTGCCAGGATGTTGGCAATATCAGTTGGGTCTGTATATTTAGTGCCATTGTGCTGTAACTTAGAGCAGATCTGAGTGTTGCCATTCAGATTCTTGACATAGCTATAGAATTGGTTGCTCATATAAGGTGACGGAAATAAAGGCAGGCTTGCTACGACTTCATATGCAAACCAAAAGTAATTCAAAAGCAGTTCAAAACGCCAAAGTATCACACTGATGATAAAGAAATAAAAACGAACGTTCTTTAATAGGCACAGTTAGCGCTTTCACCTCATTGGCTTCTTCAGACTGTGTTTAAGCCCCCATAAACAGTCACTTATATACACACATAACTCCCATCAATAAATGATTAAAATACATCATATGCTTAATTGTATGCACTTATAATTTAAAGAGACAAACATTCATTTACTCCCCCAGTGTTAAGCGCTGGGTAAAACAACATGATGTGTACTTAAAAACACTAAAAGATGTAATAATAATATGGATAAATGTAAAAAATGAATAAAAATGAATATAAAAAGTAAAACCATATACAAATATGTTTCCAAACCAAACTCTATATGCACAAAGCTTAATATAAAAAACATGTAAATCTATAAACCACACAAATAAATTTATGTGAATTTATGAATTTGTGTTATCCCATGGTTTTATAAAAGCCATGACATAGGGGGATCCTAACATGAAGAAGATATATTAATTCCCTAAACAGTAGATACACATACCTATATAAACTTTAATATTTTCAAAAATATATAGATGGTCAATAACAAACCCTGATGGGGTCAATTCAGTATATGTATAAGGTGTATGTGATTAATTCATTTCACTTTCACCCTTAGCCTCCGTTTCTTCAGTACTGTCTGTATATTGATCTTATCATTCAGACCTGGTAGACGGTCTGCTCTTAACCGGATAATCCATCTAAGTTCTAATTCTAATGTATGTCCCTCCAAGTCACCTCCTCTCGGACTGGTATGTACCTGTTGTATGACAAAAAAGTTGAACTTATGCAACGAACCAAATTCTACACAATGCCTAGCTAAGGCATTGTGTTGTTGACCAGTCCTGATGTGGTATATGTGTTCCCTGATGCTGAACCTAAATTGTCTATTCGTTTTACCAACGTAAAACGCGTCACATGCTCCGCACTGGGCTAAATAAATCACATTAGTGCTTTTACAATTAGTTCCTGTCATAAAATGGAACTCTTTGTTAACATGGGGGGATTTAAATCTATCATTGATGTTGATAAAACTGCACTGATTGCATTCACCACAAGGAGTGGTATTGTAACAAAATGTTCTCTTCTCTATAGCTGGCCTGGGCTGTAATATCCTTTTGATGTTTTTCATATTCTTGTACATGAACCTCGGTTTATCTCCCACAAGTCTCATAATCTCATCATCTGCCCTCAAAACATCCCATTTGTCACCTATAATTCTCCAAGCTAAAGAATGCTTTGTGGTTGTCTTTAGAATCAGTGGCAATTTTGTTTTCGTAACTAGCTCCTGTAAAAAGTGTAGTGTGGCAACCATTCCCACAAATGAGAATACGTAACAGTCAACATATACCGCCTCACAATTCAAAGCTCAGGAAACCACACACAGGTTTGCATACTCAGAAAACCTTTAATCTATGTACAATACAATAATGTATGCCATTTTTGACAGCATATAGATTTCCAAATACATATTCAATGATGGATGCAAGGCCCACACAAAACAGTAGATGCAAGCACTGTGGATATATAACATACTATGCTGTCCAGGCTGAGGCCTGCAATTACTACAACATTAAAAAAACATTAGCATTCAAGATGAGAAACAATCAACAATCACAGATGTAGGTCAGCAGCCTCCATTTATAGCCTGTAGTCAAGCCCTAGGGGGAAATGTAGTAGTTGTGGTAATGTCACTGTATCTCTTACATAACATTGCTTAACCTAACATCTCACTGTCACACTGATTGACTGAACTTTGTGTAACACTGTAAGCTGTAGCCCACCATTGTTCCCATGGAGGAATGTATGAAAATGTACAGCCATACACCTCAATGTGTCTTAACACTTATATCCCTGAAAAGGCGTCACAGCCTAGGTTAATGGGATTGACCCCCCCCCATAAAAGGCTGTACAAGGGCAAGGAACACTGTGTACCACACACTGACCTCTGGAATGTACAAGAGCACATATGTGTTGTCCAGCTGTTGCCCCCATATATATATATATATATATATATATATATATATATATATATATATATATATATATAGACCTTGCCCAACAGTTGTTGTGGGAGTCCATGACATGACTGGGATGATAGCAGTAATGCTAGCAGTAAATAATGATAGGCCATTACCTAACAACCCCTTACTGTATCACAGCAGGACAAAGACTGGCATATATGTGGAGGACAGAGGCAGGAACATAGGGCCATATTTGCATTATTGCTGTTACACACCCTGGAAATTGCTGGTGTCACAGGATTTGTTGCAGCATACCCTTATGCAGGAATACGACATTGAAATACAAATGGATGTAGCCATGTACTGCTAGCACTCAACAGAAAGAATGCCACTGATATATCTGGGACAAGACCTGTGTGGTGCACAGACAAAACCTAACAGGCAATCCTCTGGCTATCATATGGATAGGCCCACAGTTGAGAGCTATGCAGACAGACTACATTCCATGCTAAACTACCATGTACACAGAAATCCTGTAAGACCAGCAAGATACAATGCACATAACAACACTTCTCGCGCTGTCTGTAGGACTGGAACCTTACCCATATGTGTATTTGGTCTGTGTCTGCAGGTTCTGCTGTAAGAAGTATTGCTACATGCTGTCCACACACAGGAAGGATGTCCTCCATACTGGAAAGATGAAGTGACAATGCCCACATAAGGCAGCACTATATAGTACTGGGTTGCCATGACAGTGGTTATATGAAGTACTACACATCAGGCTGCATGCAATTAGCAACTGGTGGACACTGAGTGGTGCAGAGCACAGGTATGTGAAACATATATGTATTTATTTGCATGTAGTATTTGGTATAGAATAATAGGATTTATAATGTGAAATAATTTATATTTACCATCAGTAGTTGTTCCTGCAATGATGTTCTGCTCAGCAACTGCTCTGGACAATACGGTCTGTCCCTGTGGACAGTGGGACATACCTGTAAACTGTGCAGATCAGTAGTGAATGACAAAGATATGACCCATGATATCTTTGTTCTGTACAATACTGTGTCCAATGGCTGGTGGTGGTATTAATACTGTCATGACAGACACGTGGGTGTCAGAGCACAACACCTGCAGGACAATCATGATAATGTGTAGCACAGCATGCACAACTCTCATAGCTGTATAATATGTGTATCTACAATCTGTCACCATATATACCCCCTAATGTTAGGCTGTGTTCACATATGACACCTGTCTGTGTTGTAGCAAGGCAGAACAGTTCAGCTGTGAAGAAAAGAGAGTTACAAGAGTGTGGACCAGATGTTTGCATGCACCCCACATATAGATACATATATGTGTAATATATATTCATAGCTGTGTATGTCTACAGAACCTCCAACAGTTCTATATATGTATAGGTATATAAACAACACAAAAATGATATCTACACATATATGTACACACACACACATATATATGTATATATATATATATATATATATATATATATATATATATATATATATATATATATAAATACATATATATATATATATATATATATATATATATATATATATATATATCTATGTGTGTGTGTGTGTGTCAATACATGTCCCTTGCCATGACATGTGTGAGAGAACATCACACATCATTACACAACATATCTACACAGCAGTACATGGCTGCAAAATGGACTGTGGAGTGTGGTGTGTAACCCATGTTGGGAACACATCGCAATTGTTTGAGAAGGTGGGATATCTATGTTGGTGAAGGGTAGTAGCCACATATTGGTATGTAGGTTTGGTTGGATGACAAACAAGACAGCATACAGGGCTGGTATATGACACATGGGTAAACACTGTGGATGGGTAGTTTTGTTTGGAATGTGAAAGCCATTGAGCCCCCATATGGGAACAAAGGCACCAAGGTGCCCAACTATGGACAATCACAACAGCATCTCCCTGGTCATAAAGGTGCCTGGGCTGTAGGCTGAGCAAGAGGAGCAAGCATGTCTAACCTGTGTATGCGTACTTCGTGCCTCCAGGTGATGTAGTACATACCCCATGTCTCTGTGGAGCTCCCTATGCACCAGACCCTGGACCTAACTGTGGGTGACAGAAATATATCTGTGTGTGCACCTTGGGGGGGGGGCACCATCCCCTGAGGTGGTTCCACATGACAGTAGTGCAGGACCATTAGATGGCGAGGTTCCATGGTGGGTTGCGGATAGGATGTGGCCTGGTCACATGTCCACATTAGGTGGGAGAGGTGTTCCTGCTGGCAAATATCCCCTACACATACTATTGTGTCACTGTCATGGAAAATATGTGGGTTGTAATAGTCCACACAATCCCAGAACATGTCCAGCAGCATGCATAGATATCCCCCAATAACATAGAATAGCAGATGTGTAGCAATCACATAGCAAGCATACCACATGCATATGTGGAAACATAGCAGCAGTGACAATGGCATGCAGGTGAAATACTCTGTAACAGGCCAGCAATTCTAGTGTCCCCACAGGGAGCATCTCTACAAACACATAGCAGAACTTGTTGTACAATACAATATATGTCCCAATGGTAGATAAACTGGAGCCATACCACTTGCATTGTGTGAGCATTTAGTTGGAGCTGATATGGTGGTGGGAGACTGATATGTGCATTGTATTATGGTAACCGTGCCATATGAGTTGCTCAGACATATTTCCATCTTTAAGTCTTTCAGGGACAATGGCACATCCAAGGAATCCAGCCTACAGCATCACTGAGGATGTCATTGTAATCAACAGCCTCATCCAGCACTATCAGCTGCTCTTCTCCAGGACAAGCCATGATCAGCATGAGCGCACCACCATGTGGAATGATGTAGTCCGCAGGTAAATGATGTTGGCATGCACAGCCGTACTTATGAGCAGGTCCACCATCATTGTAGTGACCTGCTCCGCTATGTACGTCGCCATGCTGCTGCCATGTGGGGTGACCACCTAGCAACAGTGGGGGGCATAACATCCACCCACCCTCACCTGCCCGCCCACAAGAGCTACAGACCTATACAATCATGGAGGTGGGTGCTACCCACACACCAGACATGGAGCATGCAGGTAATGTTCCAGGTAATATCAGTAGACCACTACTGCGTATGCATCTGTACAGGTAGATCATGCATATGTCAGACATACAGTCCATTGCTGTGTAGTACTGATAATCGGTTGTGCATAATCTGTAGTATTGTGGACTTCAACTGTTGTTTTTCTGTAATATTGCACCCATCCTGTAGCAATGCCACAGCTGTAGCCACTGACATCAACTCTATCTCATCCCAATGTAGATCCCTCTGGGATCCCAGTATGGCAGTGGCCTGATGCTGGTGAGTATGGTTTAAGATCATGCTTGGCAATACACTGTGCATGTTATAGCTAAGGATTAGGCCATGTACACATCTAACACACCTACCCATAATGCATGCTCTACATGTTCACCGACAGAGCACACAACTCAGTAATGGGATAACCAGCCTCAAGCACATGCAATACACAGACCATCTCAGACAAATGTGGCTACACTCCAGTGCACATTGTTCAGGCACAGGTGACATCTTCCTGACATACACAGCTATGTCATACACAAAGCAGGTGAACATGCTACACATAAGGAAATCACAATCTCTCTGCAAACACATGCTCCAGGGTCTTAAACTTCATCAACACATTAAACAGAGCATGCTGGAGGGATAGGGTCCTGTCCTGGGGAATTTCCACACTCTGGAACAGATTACCCATTCATGTCAGGCAATGCTATTCATTGACCCTCTGTACAAAAACACTTGACAACTGGATGGGAAATGGGGAATTCACCCTGGGTAGTATGTATGTGCCACAGCCTGACAGGGACACAGAGGAATAACATTATTGGGTGGTGCATGCCTGAGGACCCCTGTGGCTAGGCTTATGTAGGCCCCAGGACCAATAGACTAGTACTCATCTAGGAACCTATGTGCACCACAGGCAACAGCAGCCAGGACTCACTACAGCTATGTCCTGCATAATGGCGGGTCATTGCCAAAGCCATGTGTTGCAATGTGTTCTGATGTACCAGCATCATGTTGGAGAAGTACAGAAAGTTGCAGTTATGATGCATGTGCTGCACAATCCACACCTCACCCCAACCCAGGAATGACATCCTCATCTGTACCTTGCTTGTTTGCCATGCATTGGCAGGGAATATGCCAGTGCACAAGGTGTTCCTAGTTTGGGATACTGCAATATGACACACATGTGTAGGCCACAGATTTTGAGCATTTCCAATGTGGCACGAGATGGTGAGGGTGTGTCATCCTGAAACACAACAGTGCACTGGAGGGGAGAGACAAACCCACTAAGAATGGCTGTATCTGCACTCAGTCATGGTCATGAAGTGTGGCAGACATAATCCTGACTCCACGGCACTAGTGATGGTACTGTGTGACTTCTAAGGGCTGTGCACATGTTTAGCATGCAAACATTCAGGTTTGGGGAACATTTGCAGGGCTGACTGACCAACTACTGGCTCATGATGATGGCCCATGCTACTATACCCCTGCCATGTATTGTGACCGCAGTAGTACACATAGCAGTTGTTGCTACACACCATTATGATATCTGTGTGCACACTTATGCATCCACAAATGGTATGCATCCCAATCAGCGTCTGCACAACTGACACATATGGCTTGTAATGCAATTGACTGTCTAGGTCATATGTCACATATCAGGCATGTGTAATGTTGACATATGCAGTAGTGTTGCACCATGGCATGTCAGGGAAGAAGGTGCCATGTCAATAATGGTCTGTACACTCACCATAGGCAAAGTAAAGTGTATCTGTTGTCAGTCTAATGGTATTCTATCACTCATACCTGCACCACTGATGATGACATCTGTGAATACACATCAGGCATTCACAAACCACGTGTCCACATATAATTCACAAACACACAGTGGCTGTGAGCAGCAGAGGAAACATAACTGGCACACAGATACACATCTTACAATGGTGTGTACACCTGTGAGGTATGGTGCACAGTACATGCAGTTTGTTCCAGGGGGAGGGCGATCACCTACTAACAGAAGCCATGCATCACAGCCATGTATAATGTTGGTAACAGAGATTTACTACAGTTGCACTGCATGCTGTTGAACACCACATGTCCTGCATGCTGACATGTGTGTAATTACAATTCTGTGAGTGATAATGTAGTGCACCATCACCTGCTATTGTGTGTGTTAGGGGGGTGCTGGAGTTGTCTGTAGGTGTTTTCTGGTGGAGTGTATGGGTTGTCATGTGTGTCGACTGTGTGTGTGTATGTCTGTGTGTGTATGTGTGTGTGTCTATGTCTGCACATGTGTGTGTGTGTGTGTGTGTGTGTGTGTGTGTGTGTGTGTGTGTGTGTGTGCGCGCGTGCGCATGGGTGTGTGGTGTCATTCATACCTGCCAGCTTCCCTTAGGAGTCGTGCAGTGGATGGACATGGACAGGCATATTAGACACCAGGAATACATGTCTGAACTGCGATTGCAGGACAGCCTATAGTATATGAGTGTCCACAGCCAGAAAGATGCATGGGGAGGTAATACTACACATCAGGGATACTGGTTTAACTGCAAACAGCAGAAATGTGAAGGTAAACCCATGTACGCAGCAGTATGGATGCAGTGGGGAATCATTAACCTACACCAGAGTGTTTCCATATTGTAATGTACTCCACATAGTCAGTAGTTAGTGCAACAGATCATGCAGCTATTGAACAACAGTTACGTATGCCACCCCTGTATGTGACATCATCGACTGACTGCAGTAGCCAATAACAAATAGCAGCCATTCACAACACAAGTAGACCACACCAGGGTGTTACCATAATGACATTAGGGTGCCCTGGACAAAACAGACCCCAAACAAGGGAAAGAGGTAATGGAGTAACAGGTCATGTGTTGTGATCACACGTCTGAGCTATTAGATGAATTATACCTGAGTGACTGGCATCAGTTATTGTAATTATTCAACAGTCATGAATGGAATGTTACACCAGACAGGGTCTAAGGGCACAGAGGGCTTATCACACCTCTGTAAATGACAGCATCCGTGACATAGCAGGTGCCATTCGTAATTTCACCAAGGTCATGGATAGATGGTGGGGTGAGACATTGGATCTCATCAACAATGTCATGTCCATGCATCAGGACAAGGCGGGAGGATTGCAAAGGCCACGTGGACTTATGCCAGCAACATCAACAGCTGGAGGTCACCATGGATGTCCCAATGTCCCACCAGTCACAGCCACTCCAGTAGTAGCAGTACCAGCCCCAGTACTGCAGGGGGGTTGCTGTCCAGAGACCGTCATAGCAGGCCACATGCAAGTGGCCCTGGCCAGTCCCAGGAGGAACCTGGATCCAGTGGACATTTGTCAACCTTGGGGGACAGTACTCTAACTGGCCTTGTACCTGATAGTGCCTGTGGCACCCTTGCCAGGCACAGTTCCCATGTCCATGGCAGGAGACGGTGAACTGCAAACCCTGCCAGGTACAGTCTGCAGCTGTTTCACAAATCCCTGTATAGGGCAGCCACATGGTGCAACTGTGTGCATGCAGACACACACACATCAACAACAAACCTAGGGCAACCACATACCTGCACACATGACATCACAATTGGCCCTTAACACTACTCAGCCCCCTCACACACACAAACACACGTTGTCAATTGTATGGCTCAGCCTAGGCCTTCGGCAAATCAACAACACACCCTGTGCATATGATGACACCTGTGCCACATCCTATCGTCCGTAACATCAATGCAGGGACAAGCTAACATGGTTCTGATGCACAGGGTGACTGTACAACAGTGTAGCAATGGAATGCTGTGTAGAACGTTGTCAGCAGTAAAGTGAACTGCTAACATCCTGTAATGTATAGCTGTGCAGCCTTGATGCATTACAGCTGTTATTAACAATGTTGCATTGTTTTCACCATTGTCTATTCTGATTGTGTTGTGGTTCTCCATGTGCCACATGGCTGATGCGTGTAGTGGTGTCAGCAGGCCTTCTACAGTGGACACCGGTAAGTGTAGTGGGTGGTACACATGACATGGCTGGGTACAACACACAGAGCCTTTGGTTTGGATGCAGTACAGATATAAGACTGTACACATGGAGGTATGTCCCTGTGCAGGTAACATATCTGTTGCCCATGTAATCCCACCAAGACAGGATAGGCACAACCACACATTGGTATATATGTGGTCTGCTATTTGAATGACAGTGAAAATACTAACAGCAGGGCGTATGCCCCTTTCCCCACTCTACTGTGATCCTCACCTCAGTAACACTGGTGTGCCACTGCTGGTGGCATAGCCCTACGCTTAGGAGGGTATGAGGCACTCTACTACTGCGAATGGTGTAAACCACAACTAACCTGATAACATACACTGTACAGTATTACAGACAGCTTTGTGGTGGGATAGATGCAACAGTAACTGCAATGATGGTGGATGTGTTCACAACAGCCACACCCAGTGAGTTATAGCAACCCCAGTATTACTGCACACCTCTACAGTATGGAGGAGGGCATTAACACATCTACGACCTGTGAAGGACTGTATGTCCATGGGATGGCACCTGTAGAATGTTGGCATTTGCCAAGTAGTCCTGAGGGAAATATATTCTGTGAATGGAGGTAGATCCCTTAACATCTACACACATTCCTACATGTGGGATGGTGTAGAAAAGCCTGCTATGATCTACATAGGCTTTGTGAACCTCCTAACCCTCATCTACAACTTTCATGACTTCTTCAAGGAGGTAGACCAGGTTTAGGTGGCATTCTCTGCCTTTGACAAACCCAACATTGGTGGGGTCCAGGGTTTTAAGATTACCAGTGATATTGGCCATGGGTTCAGTGGTGATATGTTCCATGTCCCTGCATATCAGGCTCATCAGGCTACTAGGTGGTAGTTCCCAGCTGGCATGGTGGAACACCCTTTGCGGAGTGGGATGACTGTTGCTGTGTGCCATTCAGTAGGCAGAAACCCTAAGCTGAGTGTATGATTGAACACAGTACTTCGGTAGAGTGCCGGTTTGTTCTGTAGTGTTCTGTAGTGTATGTAGAGCGCAGCCTGTGTTGGTTTCTGGTCCCATGGATGCTGTGTTACTGGCTTTGGAGAGTGTGGCTCTTACCTATGCATCCATAATTACAGTAACCTTGCATCAGTCTGGTGTACAGATGGGCCATTTAGGGGGTGAGAGGGAGGTCATGTGTGCAAATAACCCATCTGCCTGGATGTCAGCATTATCTGTTGCTTCTATGTAATACTGCCCTTGTGCTCTAACTCAGAGCAGATGTGAGTATTGCCATTGAGATCCCTGATTTAGTTATACATTGCTTTGTGGTTGTCCTTGGCAACAGTTGTGAATTCATTGTCAGGTGTAAGCCTGTTGGATCATATGAGGGATCCCAGCTACTTACTGAGCCTGCCTAAGGGGTTCCCCCAAGCATGAGAGTTCACTTGACTGTACTGCATGATATGTTACTGATGCCAGCCTGACATCATACAGGTTGGATGGAGTACTATTTACATCTAGTGCTTATAGATATATATATATACATATATATATATATATATATATATATATATATATATATATATATATATATAAATATATATTGCTGTATATATGTGGACATATGGATTTAGACATATATATCTATAGATGTATGCGTATCTATGTATATATGTTTATATTGATATATATATACATATATATATATATATATATATATATATATATATATATATATATATATATATATATATATCTGTATCTATATCTACATATATAGATATTTTATATCCATTTAGATATTAATACACACACACACACACACACACACACACACACACACACACACACACACACACACACATACATCTTCATGTTGAAATACATTCCCCACAGTGTTGAATACCTGGGCTAGATGATATGTTTGTAAAAACATCATGATTATGCATGTCTCCGATGGCTTAGTGGTAAAGCTCTTTCTCTATGGTGTGCAGGGTTCTTGGTTCGAGCCTTGCAGGAACTATTTATTTTGTTGCTGGGCAGAACATGGCCCATAGGATACAGACTAATTAAGGCACTTTAAAGCAGTTGTAAGCGGGTTTGCGCAGGTTTGCGTGGAGCTAAGCACTACTAACTTCCGGTTACAGTGTCCTACGCTCAGTTAGCTGCTAAATTGCTTAACCTGTGTAGGCAGTGCTTACTCCTAGGCAAACCCACTTACAACTGCTCAAAAGTGATTAATCACTCTGTAACTAACGGGCCGTGTTCTGCCCAGCAACAAAATAAACAGCTCCTGCAAGGCTCAAACCCTGGACTCTGCACCTCATAGACAAAGTGATTTGCCACTATGCCATGTCAGATACAAATAAATCCAATGTTTTCAGAAGCATATCATCCAGTCCAGTCATGCAACAGTACAGAGAATGTATACCAACATCTAGATGTATGCGTGTGTAAATATATTATCTAAACAGATACAACATATCTATCTATATATATATATATATATATATATATATATATATATATATATATATATATATATATATATAAATGTCTAGAACTATATACAGATACATTAATATATATGAACATATATACATGCAAATGCCTACATTGACACATATATGTGTCTACACCTATATGTCTATATATATATATATATATATATATATATATATATATATATATATATATACACAGCAAATTACATATGTGTACGTAGATATATATCTATGTAGGTATATACGGACATAGTCACATATATATATATATATATATATGTAAGTATATATATATATATATATATATATATATATATATATATATATATGGATCTACCTTAGTAGATCAACATGTTAAAAGAGCGAACACGAATTAACCGATGCCAGAAGATCACAAGTCACTTTACCGACGCCAGAAGATCGACAAGGCAGAAGATAGACGGAGGAAGACACCGACGCTGAGAACACTGCGATGGGGAAAGGATGAATAAGTATGTGGTAGTGATGGACGATAGGGTGCGAGTAAGGTAAGTGTGCGATGTTGGTGGTCTGCAGGGGTAGGGGTGGGATAAGTGAGTTAGGGTTAGGGTGCGAGTAAGGTAAATGTGCGATGTTGGTGGTCTGTAGGGGTAGGGGTGGGATAAGTAAGTTAGGGTTAGGGTGCGAGTAAGGTAAGTGTGCAATGTTGGTGGTCTGTAGGGGTAGGGGTGGGATAAGTGAGTTAGGGTTAGGGCGCAGGTTAGGTGAGTGTGCGATAGTGACGGACCTTAGGGTAAGGGTTTGGGTTAGGGTTGTAGATAGTTGTGTATATATGGGTTAGTGTTTGTTTGTAAGGATTTTGATGTGCTTGTGTTGTGTGTGTGGGCTTTGGATAGGGGATTTGTTTTGTTTGTTGGTATGATGTGTCGGGTGTATGCGATGTCGTCTTTGTGCACTGTCGATCTTCTGGCGTCGGTGAAGTGACTTGCGATCTTTTGGTGTCAGTTAATTCGTGTTCGCTCTTTTAACATGTCGATCTACTAAGGTAGATCCATATATATATATATATATATATATATATATATATATATATATATATATATATATATATATCGGTATATATGGCCATACATCTGTAGATAGCAATGGCAGATTAGCAAGCACACATATGTCCACATGCACCGTTAATGGGTTTGAGAGGCCCCACACACTATATGTCTTGTATGAATAGGCATCCCCCCCACAGCCAAACACGTCCACCCTGCAATACACTACCAAGTGTTAAAGATCCCATAAACAGGACCTGACACGACATGGACACAAATGTTAACAGTACTACATCCCACCTGTATGATGTCAGGCTGGTATTGGTAACATATCATGCAGTACAGTCTGCCTCCCATAGGAAATGTAAAATGTGGAAGCCATCAACATCCCCAGGATACATATACACATACACAGATATGCAGATACATATATACATATGCACAGATATATATATGTATATATATATATATATATATATATATATATATATATATATATAGATACAGATATGGATATACATATGACTACACATACACATGCAGATATATGTACAGCAAGATACATATATAGAAGGTGCACACAATATGGAACAGCCACTATACCTACAGTTAACACCTGAACACCTGGACACTGCATGGGCCAACCATACAAATGACAATCGTTGCCTGCAACATATACCCACAGAGAGGTCATAGGGAAAACACCACACACAGGTTTTCAGAAATGGAATACCTTTAATTGTATACTATTACAGTTCTATATGCCATATCATATAGCTGTTCAGACATTGACATCCATATAAACAGAGTAATGCAACTATGAAACAGTTATACTAATACAGTATTCTGGAAAGGTTCACAACTGTTGCTGTCCAGGCCAAGCCCTTCAAATTGTACAATAGTGAGGACAGACTGGGCCACAGGATACCAAACAATCAACAGTATGTAATGCAGGTGTATAGTTCAGCAGCCTCTATCTACACTCTCTACGAAATCACTAGGTGGTAAAGACGTCATGTGACCAAATGGATTGTAACTGTTACATAACAAGGCATAACTGACACCATCACATGCACACCGACAAACAGAACAGTCTGTATGGCAGGAGGCAGTAGACCTGCATTAACCCAATTTATGTAAGTAATGTAAATATAGGTGAAGTGTATGGTACTGTACATCCAAATACCTTAAGGCAGCTCACCCCTGACACCCCCACATTTCTTAGCAGCCTAGGTCATTTATGGTGCTCCCCCCCAAGACTCAATAATACAGGGTCATATACCACTGTTACATACACTGGCCTCTGGAGTGCATAAGAGCATGCATGTATTGTGTAGGTGACGCCCACACATATATGAACCCAGCAACACTGTATGTGTGGAGGATAAAACAGCAGTGGACTGATGGCAGCAATGGCAGTGTGATTACAGCCCACTACAGAACAACCCCCGACAGCATATCATATGTGCAAAGCTTGGTATGTAGGTGGAAGTCAGAGGCTGGAACACAGGAACAATTGTGGAGAACTGTTGCCATGTGACATAGATCCTGTGTGGTGGACAGACAACACATGATAGGCACACCTCTTGCCACCAAGAGGATAGGCCCACAGTTGAGAGCTATGCAGACAGACTGCATTCCAAGGTAAAGTAGTATGTACACACATACCCTGTAACACCAGTACTATACAAAGCATAACACAACTCTATTCATACTCTGTCTGTAGTTCCTGAACCTCTTACAAATATGTAGCTGCCCTGAGTGTGCCGGTTCTCCTATAAGAGTTATTGTTACCTGCTGTCTGTAACACTGATACCCACACACAGGAAGGATGTCCATCTCACAGGCAATGAAAAGGAACCATGCCCACATGATGTAGGGTGTTAGAGTAGGTGGTTGCCATGACAGTGGTGATTGGAAGTACTACACATGTAATCATATATATATGACTATCAGTATAATAATGCGTACATATATTTCCACCATATTTCATGGACATGGAGTGTAGCCCTACCACAGCCTCTAAAGTCCCACAGTCGTAGAGCAAGAAGATGTCAGGTATGTATAGCAGGTATATTTGTAGACTATTCCTACTGTCATTGGGATTGTCTTCACAGACATGGTGTGTGCTGGAGGTCACATCTGCTTATAACATGTGTGCCATTGGCTACTGACAGACATCCTAAGGACATCATAGTAAAGTACCGCTGCTAGCACGTAATGCCCCTGTGGACTGCAGCAGAGATATTGGCAAATATATGTGGAAATTCTGATGCACTCTGTACAGTCCAGAGGTGTACACATAACCCCTTAGTGCTAAACATGTGTACCATGCCTGACAATATGGATGTAGACAGCCATGTAGATGGGTATAACACATAACGACTGGAATACGTTTGCCACCATAAGTTATGCATTCACACACCCCTGTCTGGCCTGACACATAATAAACCCTGGTACAGGGGTGCCATGGCCACATACCACCCACTAGATATTGGCATACATCTGTACAGCATCCCACTGCTCTGTCTGACATTCATGACTGTTAAGGGAGGACCGGCAGCAGTAAATCTGGCAAGTATCTGCACATGACATCTCACTGAGTAAGTACACTAAGCTGCTAGGCATGTAACAATGCACTGTACAGGCTACAGGCAGACTGGCTCAACACTGGCCTACATCTCCTATCGGGGAATGCACATGTACCTGCATATATAGCAGGCTCTACAGGCATGTCATAGCACAGGGTAAGATACACCTGTGTGAAAGTGCATAACCACAACCAATGTGAACACAGCCACAGCCACATATGTTAAGCTAGCATAATATAACAGTATATGGACTATCTGTTCGACACCATCCTCATATGTGCCACTCACAGACTGACACTACATATACTGGGCTGCTACACAGTTTGGTCTGATGGCTGTCTGTGATATGGGACATGTGTGTATGGTCCTACAAACATGTACACCAGTACAGTACCATACAGTGGAGCAGCATGTAACAACAGATATGATGGGACATAGAACAATGACATCTACCACAGTCTGTACAAAGCCTAAAGTACATATTAACAATACACACACTGTCGACATTCACCATAAGTACATAGACCTCAGTACTGTACAAACATCCACAGACTGTCCAGGTTATGTCATCAAATATAACCCCTACTGTACATAACATGTGTAGCAGTCTGATATCTCACTGGCTTGTTATCAGATATGATGACACTAATTATGGTGTACAGCACATATGCACCACTTCATGCACGACATATGTACACAGTTGACAGAGTTGTGGCTGGAAGGACATACAGAGGGCCAATAATGACATGTTGCTGTGATAACCTCATACATTTACTTTTGTAACAGGGTTTGTTACAACATATGTCCTATGAGGGATAAGAAGCCAGTAACTGTCATGGCTTTCACCATCTACAGACTGCAATCCTCACACAACCTTCTGCAGTCCATAGATAGATGCTCCATTGGTAACACATGATACCAAAGGCACAACACACTGCCCTGTCTGCAGATGACCCTGCAGATGGGGATTCCTCATAAACAGTTCCACATGCAATCAGCTAGGGGTGGGCTGCAATTCGTGCAGAAGCCATGAGCTGATCATGAACATCACTTAACATACACATGCTGCTGCCAAGCAAAGCAGGTGTAGGTCTCCACATCCACCAGACAGGGAGTGGGAGAGGCAGACAGAGGCAAAGACAAGTCAGGGAGTGGTGGGAGAGAAAAACCTAAGCATGCTTGTGTCACACACCTACAAGCACAGGGTATCAAACCCCTGAGGACTACGTAGTGCTATCACAATTCTATGCAGTTATTGGATGTGCCACATGGGTTACCTGTTGTGGAGCCCTCAGAACATATATGTGATGGTGATTGACATCTGCAACACGGATATGGTAGCTATATGGTAGGTGACATACACATGCCTGTCCGCATGAACAGGTGCCAGCATCAACACAGCCACACTATCACAGGGATGCACACACATTGACACACTTGGCAGGGCCAGGATTACAACTCATCAGTAGTGGGATTGACACAACACATCACTGTGCAGGTATCACATGCACCACATGGGTCATACTGGGGTTGCATGGGCAAAGGGTATGGAGAGGTGTCTGACATCAGACAGCATGCTTCAGTATGCCCATGGAGGTTTTAGGGAGTCTGGGTGTTAACATACACACCATACAACACACACACAAACACACAGGGTGCCAGTACTGACATGCATGGGTGCATGTCTGCATGAATGTGTGGTGATCGTCTGTGCCAGACAGCTGTACAAGGCTAGGTGATGGGTATACCATGGCATCAGGCCACAACATGATGATGGTCTGCATTGTGGCTTAGGGCTGTAGTGTCTGCATTTGCCCACACAGGTGGGTATTGTATCCCCCATTCAGTCACCTGGGTGACTATTGTGTGTGGCCAATGCTGTGCATCATTTGCCATGTATGTGTTCCTTAGTCCATGACATAGACAGTGTCTGGGATGTGCACACCCCCCACATGCATGTACAGTGACATGTGGAACTGTACCTGGGGTGTCTGGCCCATGTTGTGAACACAGATTATCATCAGATGTGCCAGTCTTGCCCACATGTGGTGGGAACTGGTAATGGGCAGCAGGTTTACTCTGCACCTAAATTGATAGCATGCTAATGGCATTCCCTGGTGCCAGTGGCATCTGTCAATACAGGGTATGTTGTCAGGCATGGAATGTCCTTTGTGGGTCACATGTAATGGCACTACAGGTATTGTAGTTGTCCAGTGGGAAACATGGGGAAGGTGCACTGTCTGCATGTACTTGCATATTAGACAAATGGACAGGGTGTCATGCTCTCTGTAGCCCACAGATATCACCCCATAGTTACTATCACTGGCCAATATGCAGTGTACTACCCACATATTGGCTGTTGCCTAGGCATGTGTGTGTGTATGAGATATGAGTTGACAGTGTGGTCTGGGTAATACTGGGGTTCCTAACTGTGATTGCTTGGCCTTGATGTCACATGTATGGGTATGGCTTTACACCACAGCCTCTATGCTATTTCACATTTTTTATCCCTGTATGGTGGACATTGTGATATACAGTAGGGCCACCATATAAGAAATATGCAAAACCCGCTCCACATTGGCCACTGGTGTCACACACTCACAACCACCTCCACACAGGATACGTATTACAAACATGCACCTGTCATGTCTGGAAGTAGAACCCTTAGCTAACTAGTTTATTACACTACAGCACTACACAGTAATTGTACACACCATGGAGATTACTGGAGTACTCCTTCCCCAAAGGTGTAGCTTACATTGGATGACATCAGCAGGATTGCCAAAGTAAGACATTGGAATTATAGTGCGTGTGACTAGCCTAAAACGCATTGCTCCCTACACAGACAGAGACACACAGAAAACATCCACAACCAACATGTGTGGGTATAGAACCCCTAACTGAGGTCTATATTATACTACAGCATGGAGCTGTTATAGGATGCACCACAGGGATTACTAGAGCACTCCTTCCCCAAAGGTGTATTTCACAATGAATGACATCAGCAAGATTGCCAAAGAAGGCCATTTGAAATGTGTTGTGTGTGACTAGCCTAAAATGCAGTGCTCCCTACACAGATAGTAAGATACACACAAAACATCCACAACCGACATGTATGGGTATAGAACCCCTAACAGACTTCTATAGCCATTTGAAATGTACTGTGTGTGACTAGCCTAAAATGCATTGCTCCCTACGCAGACAGTGCGACACACACAAAACATCCACAACCAACATATGTGAGTATAGAACCCCTAACAGAGGTCTATATCACACTACAGCACGGAGCTGTTATAGGACGCACCACGGGGATTACTAGAAAACTTCTTCCCCAAAGGTGTATTTCACAATGAATGACATCAGCAGGATTGCCAAAGTAGGCCATTTTAAATCTGCTGTGTGTGACTAGTCTAAAATGCATTGCTCCCTACACAGACAGTGAGACATACACAGCATCCACAACCAACATGTGTGGGTATAGAACCCCTAACAGAGGTCTATATTACACTACAGCATAGAGCTGTTATAGGGCACACCACAGGGATTACTAGAGAACTTCTTCCCCAAAGGTATATTTCACAATGAATGACATTAGCAGGATTGCCAAAGTAGGCCATTTGAAATGTAGTGAGTGTGACTAGCCTATAATGCATTACTCCAAACACAGACACTGAAACACACAAAAAAAATCCAGAACTGCCATGGGTGGGGATGGAACCCTACCATGGTTCTATATCACACTACACCAGTACACAGTTACAGGATGCGCTACAGAGATTACTGGGCTACAACCTTTCCAGAAGAGTATGTCAAGGTGGGTGACATCATCAGCCTTGCTAAAGTTGAGTATATGAATTAAAAGGAGTGTGAGTACCATAAGAAGTATTCTTCTCTACACAGAGCAGAGTCAGACAGACACACACACACTTGCCAAGTCTGGGGTTAGAACTCCTACCTAACTACTTTATCACACTACAGTAATACACAGTTATAAGACATGCTACGGAGATTACTGGGCTCCACTCTTCCCAGAGGTGTATTTCTAGGTGGGTGACATCAGCAGCCTTGCCAAAGTTGAGTATATGACTTGAACGAAGTGTGAGTACCCTAAAAACCATTGCTCTCTACACATTCAGACACGCACACAAACACAGTCTTGCCAAGTCTGGGGTTTGAACTCCTATATAATTAGTTTATTACACTACAACAGTACACAGTTATGGAACACACCACATAGATCACTGGGCTGCAATTCTCCCAAAGGTGTAATTCACATTTGATGACCTCAGCAGGCTTGTCATAGTAGGGCTATGGGGAGGGTTGTGTGTGCATGAGCCATAACCCTTTCATCTCGGGGTTGACACTCCACATGCGAGCACACAACGGGGTCATAGATGACTACCTCCTTGTACAGTCATGTTGCACAGTTGGCACGAGCACCACATAGTTTGTAATGCTGACAGATACTGGTGGCTAGTATCTGCAGTGAGTGACATCTGCACCTCATGTGTTTGGGGCCCTTTGGCTGTGTGCTGGGTGGGACAGGCCTGAATGGCTCCTTGTCACAGTCACCCTCTACCAAACATCTATGTACATCTACCTTTGGCTTATTATAGTGTGTTGTCCTGACATATCTGTCTGTATTCTTATCCACTGTGTGTGCAAGGTATGAGTGGAGCATACTGACAAGCGTCTGCAGTAACAACTGCATCTGCCAGATATGTCTGGTCCACTGGTGTTTGCAGTCATGGCCTTCATGTGTGAGCATGCCCAGTATGACCTTTCAGTATGTTGTTGACTGACACTGCCTTCATTTCTCTAAGTGTGTGAGCATGCCCAGTATGGCCATCTGTATTGAATGTGTGGATCGTGTCCAGGTAGTTTGAGCTGCAGTGCTGACCTTTGTGTTGTACACCAGCATGTAGCATGCTGTCTCTGCAAGGTATCCATCGACCATTTGGCTTTGACTGTTACTACATTTCTGCATAACGGGGGGGCACACCTGACTGTTTCTACATTTCTACACAGGGTTGGGTGGGCACACCTGACTGTTATTACATTACTGTGTAGGATGGGGGGCACACTTGACTATTTCTACAGTTCTACACAGGGTTGGGGGGCACACCTCACTGTTATTACATTATTATGTAGGATGTGGGGGCACACGTGACACTTGTACACATTTGTTATGACTTTACTGGTATGTCAGGTACTCCATTTCATTCTGTATTGCTAACTATCATGCTGATTAGAGGCATACCAGTGTACTACAGATCATGGCTTTGGTTGCCCTATATACTATTGTCTGACTTCCTACCCTTCAGAACTAACATCCCACTGCCTGCCCTACTGTGGTCTATATGTGTAGAGCTGGGGGGGGGAGGATAACCATAGCCATCATTCTGGGGCCATGGCACAGGCTCTGTTTGGGTTTGTCTACACCTGTCCTACTGGCTGAGACTGTTGTTGGGTATGTGAACCGTCCTGACTGGCATGTGTGGGTCATATGGACACACATGTCGCTCAGCACATTTCCTGCAGTTGGCTTTTCACCATGTGTAGTAATAACTGCTATGGTGACTCCAGTATGTGATACAGATGTCAGGGTGCCACTATGGGTGTCTCCCATCTGCTGCCATAACATTCAGCTACCCAATTCCCTTGCATGCTCACATTCATACCATAGCTACAGGTAATAACACATTCTACTCCATTTGACAGTTGGTAGGTTGATTGGCTTACCTTGAGGGTGTGCAAGACTTGCAGATGGTGTTGGAGTGCTGCCTATGTCAGACGCACCCAGTACAATCCCTATACATGGTTGAGCACAGGTAGTGTCATGTTTGGCATCCCTTTTACTGTATGTGCGAGTCAGAGAGAGGTGTCATTCCCTGGGTCCCTACTGTGTCAGTGCATGTGCTATGTGTTGCCTCTTTGCCAAGGCCAGGGCATACTGGGCATGCCTACTTCTGCCTACTGGGGCAGGCTCACGTTGCTCCTCCTCCAGGTCACTCTGTGCCTGTGCAGACCTTGGCATTGGTGGGGGGCTGTGTGGCCCTACCCCATGCTGTTCCTGCTGCAGCTGTTTCTGCAGGATCATATTGTGTAGCATAGCACATACCATAACAATTTGGGTACATGTAGCTGGTGAATACTCCAAGGCTCCACCGGATGTGTCCAGACACTGGAACCGTGACCTGAGCATCCCAAACACATGCTCTATTATATGTCTGGCATGTGCGTGTGCCTCATTATGGCATTCTTGTTCAGGAGTGTGTGCATTTCTGATGGGTGTCATCAGCCACGGCTCCAGTGTGTACCCAACATCCCCCACTAGGTGACTGTAGGGGATGTCCCCATTGGCATATCTCTGGTACAGCTGTGTCAGATGCCATATGCGGGAATCTTCATAGTTTCCAGTGCAGCCAGCACACACATTCATTATAATGCCCTGGGCATCACATACGACCTGGCAGTTGATGGATGGGATGCCCCTGCGGTTGATGTAGGCCCTACCCTGCTCACTGGGTGGTGCTTTGATGCATATGTGTGTGCAATCTATAGCACCCACTACCCCAGGGTATTCTGCTATTTGGTGGAAGAGACGCATATTGCTACTCAACACCTCATGGGTGTTGAGGAAATATCCATGCTCACTGGCATATGCTGACATGACATCCAGGAACTAGTGGAATACTGTGGATGCTAATGCCTGTGAGATCCCCACGATATCCTCAGTTGTGCTTTGGGAGGTACCTGGGGATAGTATACCTAGGCCTACACATACCTTGGTATCCACTGGGATGGGTTCCCCTCGGTCAGTTTGGTGTGTCAGGTGTGGCCAGCACAGCTCAACAATTTGCTGTAGGAGGTCTCTGTCCACACTATAGCGCTCCACTATCTCCAGCTCATGTAGCCCCTGGTAGGTTACCCTGGGTCTGTACACTCTTCTCCATCTCCTCACTGTGGGTTGTTCAGCAGCATTCATATCCTCACCACCCTCAGCTTCTTGCACATGTTGTTCTATGTTGCCTGCTGCAGCCCTTCTCATTTTGTAGGTTTGTTTGTTAAAATTTCCCTGCTTGTTTACACCGGTGGTGTAGAGTGTGGGAAATACCAGAGGGGAAGGTGTGTGCTTAGTTTATAGTAGTGTTCTGGGCTGGGCTAGTCTGCTGCCTGGGTAATTGGCTGATTCTGATACATTTCACCTGCCAGCTAAGCTAGTTCTCCTTGATTACCTTCCTACTGCTGTTTTCCCTTCCCATTGCCTTCCTGTTTAAGCCTGTGTGTGCGCCACTCAAATGGAGTGCTCAAATGTGCATACTGCTGCTATTTCCTGGTTTAACTTATTTTTTTTCCTGTAAAACCCAGTGCTTGGCACGCACACCCACTTACATTTTGTAAAGAGTGCTAGACAGGTTTAGACACACCCCCTAGCTTAGTGCTAAGCTAGGATCAAACCCAAGCCACATGCCTCCAATCTGCTTACAGTATGCCTGACACACACCCCCATGATGTCACACTGTTGGGACCTGCCTCACATGCTGGGGAAAACTGGGATTCACTATCCTTCCCCTCATTTGCATAAGATTGCCTGCTAATGCAGAGTTACATGTCTCATACTGAGCCTCCTCCCTTAGCAACCACTACTCACTGGCCAGGTTGTCTTCTGCCTGCCATTGACTTGCATGGCAGAATACTGATTTTAGTTAGAATGCTTATTTTAGGTTTATTTTCTTATCCCCCCCATTCACATTTGCTCTCCGCTGCCCTATGCTTAAACACCCGAGATCGGTGAAAAAAAAAGTTGATTTTTTTTTATTTTTTTGTATTGTTTGCAATGCCAATGGCCTTATACTTGGCCATTGGCATGCTTCCTCAATGATATGCAGCCTTTAATTGAAACTGTCATATCTCTGTTTTGGATTTTGCAGAAATGTACTCGGTTACTAACTGAGTACATTTCTGCGAATAGCACTAGTCTTGCATAGACTGTTGCAAGCTACCTGGATTGCAAAATACCTCATTTGCATGAATTTCACCTGAAAATGGAGTGATTTTCATACCAGGGCTTAGTCCGTGCAAGATTAGTGCGGGAGTGCTCGTGCACGCCCCTGCAGGCTGTTCCTGGATTGCACGGCAGACATATTGCCTGCGTGGGCTCCTGCACCAATCTTGCGCTCCATGCAAGCTTTTGTGAATCCAGGGGATGGAATTTACTTAGTACAGCAGATATTTCTTTTTAATAAATATAAATGGGCCTTTAGCTGCTCAAATATTCTACATAAAAGAGAGAGAGAAAAAAAAGAAACTGTAGGTTCACAAAGTGTTTTACAGATCTGAAAACTGAAGCACATTTCGTACTGCCTCTCAGACATCAGACAGAGGTGAAGTGTATCATTAATCCTTAAACAGTTTTAACAGTTGCAATACACTTCACACATCCATGTGCAAAAAAAGTGTGCAAGTATGAATGGTTTTACAGCTTTTAAAGCCATTTTATCTTCTTGCTGCTGTTCTGTCATGGTCACTGTTTATACGTTTAGATGAAACAGCAGCTTAACGGTGCTGAAAAGTATGTAAAATCTTTGTCCAGCATCATTCTTAAGTCAGATTAATTACACTCTGCAATTAAAAGAATATGGTCTAGTCCAGTAATAAGGCAATTATCTGTAGGCTACAAAGGTTCTTAACAAAATTTGACATTTTTCCAAAGGAGAGCACAATCAGTGCATGATACATGCTATGTGCAGTTATAGTCAAGGAATATGAAAACTGGTTTCTGCAGACATTATATTTTATTGTACATGTAAAAAAGTAATATGATAGTCCAGAGAAGCCACACCATATGCAAATACAGCAAACAAAGATTCAAGATATTACTTTCAAGTAGGGAATTTGTATGTTTGAGTGAAGAATAATCTAGAGCATGACTGAATTATCCCAAACAACCAGAGAGCAAAGTCACACAGTGATATATCAAGAAGTATTGCACTATTTTCTGATTAATCCCCCCTTTGGGTTCTGTCTGTTGGGATTTACATTTTCTCAGTGCATCACTGTCATTAGGACCTCTCTATTTCCCACATACAAAAGACATGCAGACAGGCAAAATGGAATTCTTCTAAATTGCTATAGGTGTATTGAGTCATGTGTGCGTGTGTGTGTGCGTGTGTGTGTGTGTGTGTGTGTGTGTGTGTGTGTGTGTGTGTGTGTGTGTGTGTGTGTGTGTGTCTGTGTGTGTGTGTGTGTGTGTGTGTGTGTGTGTGTGTAGTCTGCCAATAATCCTTCCAAAATTTTGAGTGTTACTAAATCTTTGATTGCATCTATTATCTCATTGAAACTGTTTTTATTAGATAATTGCATCTATTCTCTCGATGATATATCCCTTATGGTTTCGAAGTGCATTACAAGGCACTCAGTAAGACAAAATATGACAAAAGTTCCACCTCACATTTTGTCAGGAATACCCTTTATCCTTTGTAAAGGAAAGACACTTAGCTCTGCCTTTTATTTATAGATGTACTCTTGCTTTATACTGTGGAAGACTTTGATGCCCAAATTGATGACGCTGGCTCAACATCAAAGAATACATTTTATAGAATCCTGTACCTGTCATACAGCATACCATGACTTTCTGTTAGTATGCTAACAACAAATCCACTTGACTATAAAAAAATTCTTAGTCTTCTAAGCTTTTAATAATACTACCCTGTAGAATTGTACTGAATCCCCTAGCCAGATCCACGCAGACCATTCTGACTGTCACGCAGCATTCCATGAAACTCCATACTGAATCACATTATTTTACCAAGTACATTATACCTGATGTTTCACTGTGGAATGTTGTAAAATATGGTTGCAGGTATGTGATTTTAAGAACCCAATTGGGAAGGTGTTCAATATGCATGGTTTTTACTACCCTCAACAAACCCTTACCTTTGAAAACTGAGCTCATATTTACTATTGATTTTATCTTTATAATTATTCATTTGCTAAATGAAATAGTGTCCTTGCTTAATTTGTTTGAGTCACATTTTTATTTTGTAGCAAATGTAGTGTAAGAACTGTCCCAATAAATTGCACTAAATTAATATCCAATACTAATAAGTCTAATAAGTCTGCCACTAGTGTCAGTGCAATTCACATCACGTTTAGAGAAGGAAATGGTACCTGTGCAGTTCAACACTTCTAAAAACCAGACTGATTTCATAATATAAATGAACAAGACAATCCTAGAATCAATAAAAGATGAGGCTATAGTCTTTGGAAACAGTCAAGGGCCCATACTGCATACTATTTTTAAAATGCTTCATTGCTTCAAAAATTCTATCTGCTGTAATACTCCGGTATGACACTTTATCTAATGTACCAAATGTCTCTACTGTCTGACTAGAAATGTTAAACCACAAAAAAAAAAAAAACAAAGTTGCGGTAAACTGATTCGCCAAGTCCTAGTAAAGGGTACAATTCAAACATGTAGGAGCAGTTTGCATTATATTACTGAAATTCCACTATCAGCATGTATGCTCTGTTGTAGCACAGAAATAATTTGTACCTTTTATAAATAGACCAGAGTAATTGCAAAGTCTGTATTTTTATTATTACTAGCGGGTTTAAACTTCTTATAGATTCATTTTAATACTTCTTAGAAAAATAACTTTTTTTCCTTGTGATATGTTATATTGGCCCACACATTTACCAAAATTGATTTCCTGCTTTGATCATTGGCTGATAATTTAACTAAGTCAGTTGCAAGAACTGTTATATGATCATATATGAGAAATCATATTTCACTCTTGACAATAACAGTGCAGTTCGCTTTTTCTGTAACCTTATCAACACTTAAGACATCATTGTTAAAACTGTCTAGAAAAGGGTCTAGGGTAAACAAAAAAATTGTTGGACTTGGTTGCATTAGCACATTATATTCTCAAGTGGTTTCACTATGATGTTGCAAAAATTTATTACGGCTGAATAAATCCAGAAATTGATAATCTATGGAAATAAGCCTACTCATTCTCATTCAGTACAATAAAACAAAGCATCAATGATAAAAATAAATATATAAACTTTTCCTCTTATAATTATGCTATAAATAATTTCTGTTATTCATAGTAAAGGCACCTGGACACATAACATTCCATGCCTAAATATTAGTTCAGAAAGGTTATTTCCTTAAGCACCTTTATTAAATGTCACTGTTCTTTAATGGCATTTAATATTTGAAACAGGCAAATTTATTGCATGCAGATTTATCAGCTTTAATACATTTTCTCATGAGAAAAAATGGCACTTCAACACATCTGCTAACTAATTGCTCTGTGACAGCAAGTGTTAATGAATTGTTGTTGTAGGCAGATGTTACTGGGTTCGAATATGGGTGGAAGTAGTAATTTTACAAGTGTGTATGATACTTTAAATATACCTACTTATATTGTTGCAGTTTACCTTTGCTTCGAGTTGGTGTGTAGTGCACACCATCACACAGTAATTCTTTAATGTAAAGAAATGGGGAATGCAGGAGAGTGGTCAATGGAGAGCAAGCAGGGGGAAGAAAAAGTGGAAGGAGCGAAGGAATGTGCAGGAAGAATGTAGGAAAGAATCATAGCTATCCATTTCTTCAAGAATAAAACATGAACATATATGCAAAAATTTAGATGAATTTGGACTGTCACCTCTGGAAAGAGAAGAGACCACAACATAATCTGATGTTTAGGGAATGAGGACACATGTGCAAAATGGAGAGCTATGTATGGGACACATTTTTTTTTTTTTGTGAGAGAGAGAAGAATGCTGGGGAAGGGATGTAGGAATATCTGGGTGAGGTAAGTTGGGCAGGTGATGAAGCAATTGCAGATAGACAAGACAAACAAGACAAGAGGCAGGGATGGTGAAGGACACATGATAAGTGAATGCCATGGTTGGGGATAGAGTGGGAAAACCAGGACCCATGCACGTCAAAGTGGTTGACAGTGAGAATCTAGTCCTCACCCAGTGGACTGTCATCACTGTCACCTCACTGTGCTCCTGGCTGCAGTGCCTGATGTCTGCATCTCTTACGAGTGCTCTGCACAAAGATGGAGAGCAGGATCTCTATCTGGCATAGGCATACACCCACAGTGCAGTGCACAATGCTACGCACCGTCCCCGACAGTTGCGGTCAAGTGATAAATTCACCACTGCTCTCAGAGGGAACCACAGACCTATCCTCTGGGGTATAACTTGCTGAGGGCAGAGGTAGTGCAGGGGTTAGCAGTGGGGGTGCTACCAGGTTGTGCACCAGATGTGCTGGGCAGTGCTGCTCTAGCTGATAGAGTGGAGTCAGGTGGATTCTGTGAGACAGGCCTAACCTGCTGTGCTGTGGGAAAAACAAAAAAATAAAAAAGAAAAAAAAAAAGAAAAAACAAGAGAGAAAAGGGTTGGGGTGAGAGAAAAAAGGGAGAACTTTAGTAACTTCATATGTGACATAAAAAGCATTGAAACAGTTATTTGACTATATTCTGTTACCTTTACTTTTAGCACTACAAACTACTAACAAATTTCTTCCTTACTTTTAAGACTACTCAGTTCATAACAGAGGCACACTATAGTACAGCTTGCAGCCACCAGTCCCTGATGTGTGCTTATATTGCACATATGAATGTTCCAGTTATACTGATTACAAGTTACAAAAGGCCATTTGTGCCACTGTATAGAGGTATGAAGTTACATTCCAATAATGATGAAAACCTACCAGTATTGTATATTTGCAGTGTGTTTTTTGAACCCACAACTGATGACTACTTTCTATTATACAATGACTGGCCATTAGTATTCCAAAATGTGCACGCTGATTGGTCAGCTCAACCATCGTGCCCATTGTAAATCTGACAATCTAACAACGGAAAAGGTCCGGTCGCCTGGACATTTTTTCTGTTCATATATTGTCCAAGTTTTAATTTTTTCTATTAAAAAAAAATAAAGCTGCAGTCCTGACTTCGCACATTCAAGAAAGACAGCCTGAAGAAAATAAAAGGAAAATCAGGTATGTTATAAAATTAAATACGTGTACCTGATTTCCTTTGTATTTTCTTCAAGCTGTCTTTCTCGTATGTGCAGAGTCGGGACTGCATCTCTCCTACCCCTAAATTGCCCCAAACTATTTTTTTTTAATTAAAAAAGAAAAGAAAAGAAAAGAAAAGAAAGAAAAACGGAACAACGGAGATCTTCTTTTCTCCATTGCTTACTTTCCGAAGCACTGATGTACTGGGTATGCATGAGGATGCAAGTCCCATACGCATGTGCAGTACATCAAAAAAAGCAACAGGATCTCTATGAGCCACAGAAGGACAGCACGGAACCATTACACAAGGACATTATTTAAGAAAAGTGAGTATTTCTAATGTCATTGTATAATAGCAATAACCCATGTCTGGGTGCGGATAATGCTGGATTTACCCACGGTTGTCTTTCTTTGGTCACTTGGGCTTCACCCTCATGACCAAACCACACCAACTGTTGGTAAATCCAGCATTACCCACACCCAGACATGGGTTATTGCTATAATACTGTACAATTATTTTGTCCTGCAGACTACTGCATGCATACTTTCCATTTAGAGTTAGAGATGCATGGTGTGTAGAATCCCTGATTATTTTTGTAGCTCTGTTGTGACAACATGCTGTGTATAACCTCTGCAGTGTTGGAAGTTTGGAACCTGTTATCTTCTCTGCCATTTTCACTATCCTTCATAGAGCTTTTTGGTCTGAAACTGAGCATCTCCCATACTACACTGAAAAGTTACACATTAGGATACTTTCTATGGTACCCCTATAGAAGGTGAAGCAGATGGGGGGTGATAGACACGCTTTACTGTCTCCTCAGGAAATGCAAATGTTGATGAGCCTTCTTTACTATATGACTGGTGTTTATTGACCAAGACAGACCTTCTGCAATGTGAACCCCGTGGAATTGTGTGCTCTCTACTCTTTCCACCATCTTGCCATTAATTATAAGAGGAGAATGAGCTGGTTGTGTTTTCCTGGAGTCCATTATGATCTCCTTTGTTTAGTTGACATTAAGGTCAAGGTTGTGTGTGACACAGCAGCCAATCAGTGAACTCATTTCCTCCATATAGTCTTTTTAATCTCCTTTACTGATGAGACCTACGACTGTAGTGTCATCTGCAAATTTGATGATGTGGTTGGTGCTGAATCTAGCTTTACAGTCATGAGTTAGTACAGTAAACAGTAGTGAACCCAACACACAGCCTTGAGGTACTCCTGTATTGATTGTGATGCTTTTCAAAGCGTTATTGCGCACACATACCCTTTGAGGTCTTTCAGTCAAGAAGTCCAGGATCCAGTTGCACATGTGGGCGTTGATACCTAGATGAACAAGTTTTTTGATTAGCCGTTGTGGGATAACAGTATTGAATGCTGAACTGAAGTCAATAAACAGCATTCTAACATAGCTGTCCTTTGCCAATAAGAGATGCATTGCAACCAAAATAGCATCCACAATGGAGCAATAGGCATGATATGTGAACTGGAGTGGATCTAGTGCCGCTGGAAGGTTTGCTGTCAGGTGTTTTTTGACTAAGCTTTTGAAACTTTTCATAACGGTGCATGTGAGGGCTACTAGTCTGTAGTCACTGAGCTTTAGGGAGATGATTTCTTCAGCAGTGGAATAATATTTGTGTTTTTGAAGTATCTGGCTACCTTCATTTGACCAAGGGAGATGTTAAATATATCCGAGACTACAGTGCTTAGTTGTTCAGTACAGTCCTTTAACACTTTTCACATGATGTCTGGTCCTACTGCTTTCCTAGGGTTCACCTGCTGTAAGGTCTTCTTCACCACTATTGAGTTTAGGTTGAGCACTTCATCTTCTGGGTCTGTAGCAAGTTTCACTGCCTTGGAACTGGTCTTCTCCATGAACCTGCAGAAGAAGGTGTTCAGCCTATCGCTGAATTCTGTATTATCTGTGCATTGGGCTGACAAGGGGTTGTATTCAGTTATGGCTTTTATGCCTTGCCACATGTGCCTGGGGTCTATTGTTTCAGTGAAGTGGTTCTAGACTTTCTTTCCATAGGTCATTTTGGCTTCCTTTATCCATCTCTTCAGGTTTGCCCTTGCCACATTGAGACATTCCCTGTCTTTTGATTTGAATGCCACATTATGTTCCTTCAGAAGCTTGTCTACTTAATTAATGAGCATTTCCAGCCAATTGAATTTTATATCCTGATGTTTTCCAATGTAGTGCATGTCTCTCACTTACTGAGAGTGTGCACATTTTGGTTTTGCAGCATTTAAAAACACTGTGCATTCCTTAGCATTGTGCCAACACAGTAGGGCACCATGTTTGCACAGTGTTAAGCACTGTGCAACAGTGGCAAGCACTGCAACTTCAGGATTATTTGGTATCCAGGCACTTGTGTAAATGTGCTAGTCAAATGTACCATGTCTACGGCTGCCCTACACTTACTGTTGTTGCCACATGCAGGTTATGAAAACAGTTGTGTATTTTGCACTTCATTACAATAATCTGCAATCTCATGACTGGATTTCATGATCATTAGAAGTAAAGATTCAGCATGCAAAAAATATATCTAGTAAAAGACAAAAAAATGCACAAACCACCAAGAAAATCGTCGCACAAGCAGTATGCAGACAATGAGAGCTAGTGAGCCCTGAAATATTCCAATGTGTGCTTTAAATCAAGCCAACATGTCCAGCTCAGTGCAATACAGTACAAGGATGCTTTCTTTATTCAGACAAACAAGAAGGTATAAGTGCTTTCATTCCAAAAATAAATCAGGAACTTCATCAGATACAAGGAAATTAAGGAAGTAAACTGTTTGAAATAGGAAATCTTACATAACATCACTTCCTGGATTACTGAAAACCACTCCCAAGTCTGAAACAGTCTTCTGGAACAGAAGTCTGAAACACTACGCATAAATGTTTCAGCACAAAACAATATAAATATCAAAATATAAAAGGCCATTAAAAAAAATGTTTGTACCATATCCATATCTAAAGGGAATGTTTCACCTCTCAAAAGGCCTCAATTTAAGCAGACTGCTTATGGAAAGGCTGTCATTTAAGCCTGGCCAATGAGTTGCATCAAGTCATAATTGCCATAGCAACTCGGCTTTTCTGAATAAATATGGCCAGGCTGCCCCCCTATTATGTCTTTTTTGGACTTTGATACTACAAATTTGAACTGGTGATTGTACTCACTAATGTGTCTAGCAAGTGCATTCACTTCACTAGCATCCCTTATATTCCTAAGGTGCTCACTGATCTTATTTTTAAGCTTACATTCCATCTTCCCCACATAAAAACATGGGCAAAAGGAACATAAAGCACAATAGACTACTCTTTCAGTTAAACAACTACACCTCTCAGGTATTTTTATTTTCGTTCTATTAATTTCATATTCACTGACTTCCAAAATGAAAGGGCATAACTTACATGCCCCGCACTTAATCATCTGAACCTTCCTATAGATTTCATGATGTTGTCAATTAAATTGGGGGGATAACCTCTTCGCAAGAACATTTCCTTCAAGTTAAAGCATTCTCTGGTGAAACCTATCCAAGTTGTCACCATTCGTGCTGCACGCATAAATTGCCCCTTAATAACTGCACGTTTCTGAGTGAATGTGTGGCAGCTGTCGAAATGCAGAAAACTAATGGATGAGGTTTCTTTTCTGAAAACTTCAGCCACAGATCTCTGTTGTTCCAGATCTTTCTTAAACAGAACATCAAGGCAGAAAATTTCACATGCATTTACACTATATGTGAACCTCAAAAAGGAGGTTGAGTTGTTATTTTTGAAGCTAATTTGCCTCCCTCATTGCTTACCATTAGCTGCTTCCAGTGTCGTTCCTTAATTGGCAGCTCTACCAATTTCTCCCAAGTCCCCCAGATTTGGATATGGACCAGGACTAGAGAGGAGACTGAAGCATCCTGCGGCATAAACATACTTTTGCTAAGGAGATATTTTTCACCTATCTTTCTCTCCACCAATGTACACACCTAGCAATGGAATGCAGAGCTGAAGTGTTCCTCATTTCCATAAGAACATTCTTCCTAACATCAGATAGTACCTAACAGTTTGTTCCCTGGTCTACTTCATGGAAATCAAACCAAGTAAGTGTACCTCAAGCATTCATGCAGCCATCCTCACTGCCTGTATCATTAAGCAGCAAAGCAACTACATTATCTCAAGTCTTCTAGACAATAGTCTGGGCCTTATTCCTCTATGGGACTGGCACAAATATACAAAAACAAAAAGACAAAACCTAATGTTAAATATAAATACAGTGAGTAGATTTAATGCCTTGCTCAGCAATCAGGATCACCAATGAAGGAAAAAAAAAAAGAGAAAATAGTTAACTTTCTTTTTTTCATGTCTCATGGTACATCAGATCAAGTTTAGAGTCCTTAAAGAATATCTTAAAGATTAGCAACATGCAAAAAGAAAACGCTCAGCTATATGATGGCTCCAACCAATTGCAAGTTTATGAAACTGGAAACTGCAAAATTCATAATACTACAATACAAAATGACTCTATTTATTTATTGTAATATGGAGTATCTCAAAGAATCAAGTGATCTGATAATCTGGTAGCACTATTGCTGAGCTGTGATGCAGACATGAGTTTATCTTTTTTAGTGTATTTATATTTAGCTAAATAAAGGATTACACCTGTAGTTCACAGCAAGATTTACATTAAAGAAACCTCTGTGTTCCCAAGTAACCCAAAACTGTTCCTGTCCCCATTTCCTTTGTCATTACTTTTTTCAGCAGAGTAATTTTGACTTTGCATAAGTTCTTTTTAGTATACGTGTTTGTACACATTCACACACACGCATGCATATATATATATATATATATATATATATATATATATATATATATATATATATATATATATATATATATATATATATATATATATATATATATATATTTATAGATGCACTCTCACACACACACACACACACACACACACATATTTATAGATATATATATATTTATATATATATATATATATATATATATATATATATATATATATATAGGTCTACTTTGACCTATCGAAATTACACTTTAGCGACACTTAGTTTTGCATGTCCAGTTTTGCGAAAGTGCATTTATCCGAAAATAGACTTTCTCAAAACTACACTACACCCAACAGGGTCTATATCATAACATCGAAGTGTCAAAACGTTGAATGTTACAACATCGAACCCAAAACCACGAAAGCTGAAAACTTCGAAGACTGAAAACAGCGATTTTTTTTTCCCTGGGAAAAAAAAATCACTGTTCCAGTAGAAAATGTGAAACACACGAACACTACAAACTATTTCTAATGTGGGTGGCTTTGCCCCCCCCCCATACCTCCCTACTTAAATATACCAACTCCGAGATCGCACCACGGTGGAGGAAATAGCGAAACCACGGAAACAGCCCACCAAATTGTTTCCCTGAGAAAGAATTTGATGTTCCACGCCTTTGATATTTACAGTCTTCAATCTTTCAAGTTTGAGGTTTTGGTATTCTAACTTTTCAGTGTTTGATGTTTAGATACACAGCCTGCCCAACAGAATTCCTGATGCAGTGGTGCAGGTACGGTGTTCTTGGTGGTATGGAAGGGGAGAATTATGTTATAGATCGCAGTACACTGAGGATAAGGGAATATTCCCTTTTCCTCACTGTAATGCAATCTCAGAGTTAGTATATATTAATAGCGGCTGTGTGGGGGGGTTTGCCACCCTGCATTAGTGAGTTTAGTGTGTGTGTTTTTTTTTTAATTCATCGGTGTAGCATAGGCTCGTGGAAGTGCATTTTCAGATAAATGCACTTTCATGAAACTTGACACTTGAAACTAAGTTTCGCTAACCCCATAACACCAATATCCTGGAACACTGACTTCCCACTCCAGGTAAATAACCACTTGGCTAACATGAAAAAAAAAGTAAAACTGAAGCAAAGTAAATCCACCCATTTGAGGGGCTTCACCCCCTCCCCCTAACTAAATATACCAAATCCAAGATCACACTACCGCAGGGGTAATGGGCAAAGTTCAACATGGTGGCCAAGCGGTTACTTACCTGAAGTGGAAATTCGGTGTTCCGGGTTCATAGGTTCATAGGTAGGTACTAGGCTATTGGCCCTGGGGCCTATATAAGCCTAGCCAAAAATGTTCCCTGGCTTTTGCCACCCAAGAAAATTATTTTCCTGTGCCCCTGTCAAGCAGTGTCACAGAAATGATCCCCGGGGTTAATTTTCTATTTCTCATCCAGTCATCAAGATTTTTTCTTAAAGAGGGCCAATGAGGAGCTTTGCTTGACATGAGTGGGTAGTTTGCTCCAGAGTATGGGAAGACTCTGGGACAGGAATCTATCCCTCCAGCATGTTCTGTTTATTGTGTTGACAAGGCTTAGGTCCCTGGAGGGTGTGGTTTGGAAAGATTGGGATTTCTTTAAGTGTTAGCATGTCCAACAGCTCTGGATTTAACATTGCTTTGTATGTTAGGCAGAGAGCGCCTCTGAGTAGGCGATATACGATGGAGTAGAGCTAATGATTTTTGAGACAGTCTGCATATGGCATCTGTTTGAGGCTGGTAATCCTCTTAGTGAGGCATTTCTGTGGCCTTTCCAATTGTTGTAGGTGTCTTGTGAGATACATGCCAAATGGGGCATTGTAGTCTATAATGGTTCTGATGAGGGATGAGTAGAGAGGAACAATGACCTCCTTTTTTCTAGAGTAGAGCCCTTTTGTGATGAGGTGTGCAATGTAGAAGGATTTCCTGACTACTGTGGCAATGTGGTTATCAAAGGAGACACTACTGTCCACCTGTGTCCTGAAGTTTCTTATCACACTTTCAATGTTTAGTGAGCTACCACCTATGTGGTAGTTCATGGGTACCGAGTTTTTCCCAAAGGGGATGACAATGCACTACATGACACTGAGCTGGAAGCCATGACATTGACACCAAGCATCTGCCTCTGTGAGGCCCTTTTGTAGAATGTCTACATCATTAGGTGATTCTAGTATGGCTCCCAGTTTGCAGTCATCTGCAAACTTTGTTAGCCAAAGACCTGCTGTGTTGCCCACACTTCAGAGAAGTAGATGCCGAACAGGAGAGGACCAGGACTGAATCCTGTGGTACTCCACTCGTCATTGGTCTGAAGTCGGACTTGGAGTCAGCTACTTTTACTGAGTGGGTTCTGTCAGTGAGCCAGTTGGCCACCCATTTTGTGAAATAGGGATTTATGCCCAGTTTGGTGAGTTTATCTATAATTCCAGAGTGGGGGATGGTATCTAAAGCCTTGGCGAGTTCAAAATAGGCTGTGTGCACTACCTTGCCTCATCTACAGCTCTAGTGACTGCTTCAAAGAAGTCAATTAGGTTTAGTAGACATGATCTACCTTTTACAAACCCAAACTGAGTGGGATCCAGGGTTTGGAGGTTACCTATGTCTTTGTTTATAAGCTCCAAGATGATACGTTCCATGGCCTTGCAGAACAAGCTCGTCAGGCTAATGGGACAGTAGTATCCGGGGTCTGTGGTGACACCCCCTTTGTGGAGTGGGATAACCATCACTGTGCGCCATTCAGTAGATACATAGCCTGAGGTGAGGCTATGATTGAACATGGTACTTAGGTGGGGTGCCAGTTCGTTTTGTAGTTCATGCAGTACTCAGCCTGGGATGTTGTCTGGTCCCATGGATGCTGTGGTCTTGGCTTTGGAGTGTGCAGTCTTTACTTGTTCATCCATGATTACAGGTGGTTTGCATTCTTCCAGTATTAAGATGGGCCCTTTGGAGGGTGAGAGGGGAAGAGAGGGGGTAAAGTTAGCACTGAACCTATCTACCAGGATGTTGACAATATCAGTTGGTTCTGTATATTTAGTGTCATTGTGCTGTAGCTCAGAGCAGATCTGAGTGTTGCCATTGAGATACTTGACTTAGCTGTAGAATGCTTTGTGGTTGTCTTTGGAATCAGTGGCGATTTTATTTTCATAACTGGCTTTGGAGGATTTTATGAAGGATCTCAGCTTCTTGCTGAGGCTGACCAGGGAGTTCCTCCAATCTTGGGATTTTACTCTTTTTTACAACAGATTTCTTCCATCTGTTGTAGGGTTTGTTTATGGCAGGGGACCACCAGACTGGCTTCCTTTTTTTGGAGGATAGTGCTTTGGTTCTGTTGGGGATGGCACAATCCATGCACTCGTGTATGTGCTTATACAGTGCATTTGTGTAAGATTCAGTAGTCGTACCTCTATTTTCCATGCAGTTTGACACTTCTGTCTTAAGATGCATGAAGTTGGTTTTGGAGTAGCTTTTGACAGTGGTTTCCTTAATAGGGGGTGGGGGTGGGATATGGATGTCTAGGGTGATTAGCTTGTGGTTGGACCTGAACAGTGAGGAGTTGACCTCTGGTGTGGAACACCGTTTACCCATATTGGCACTGACCAGGTCCAGAATATTGCTGCCCCTGGTGGGGGTGTGGATAAGCTGATCTAAGGCACTGGAATTTAGGAATTCCAGTAAACGTTGAGCGAATGAGTTGGTACATGAGTAGTTTTCCCATTTGATGGTGTGGTAGTTGAAATCGCCCATAATTAAGGTATTGGGTTGTACTTTAATATTTTCCAGTATCTTAAGAAATGAAGAGTGGGTATCCTGGGGCATGGTAGGGGATCTGCAACAAGCTACAACCTGGATTGCAGTCTTACCCAGTGTTAGTTGCTCTTGGATAATTTCAGATGCATTATGCTAAGCAACTAGCTTGGAGGTGTGGATATCCTTAATGAATATGGACACGCCTCCGCCTTTGGTGTTTCGGTCCAGGTTAGGTGACCGAAAGGTTTGGTATGAATTATAGCCTAGTAATGCAGGGGTACTCTCTGGAGCCTTGAACCAGGTCTCTGTCACTGCACAGATGTTGATGTTCTCCATTTTAAGGAGTGCCTTGAGTGAGTGCATTTTGAGGTTTAGACTTCTAGCATTGAGTAGCATTACCCTCAGAGTTTGCTTGCTTGTACCTGTTACAGTGGTGAATTTAGCATTTGAACCTTGTCTAAAAAAAAGGCACTATAAGGGTGGCAAGGACCTTAGCCAGTATCCGGAATCCCAGGGGTGACAGGTGCAGGCCATCTCTGGCAAAGCATCATGGTCTGTCAACCATATTATCCCAGCCAGACAGATACTGGATCCCCTTAGAATGACACCAGAAGCTTAGTCAATTGTTGAAGATAATCATTTTGTCCATGTACTGTGGTATCATTCTGGACAATGGCAGGAAGCTATTCAAGGCTAGGGTCATACCCTCCTGGGCTACAAGATCCGAGTGCTCCTCCATGTCTCTTTTCATGTAGTCCTGGGAGGTATGTCTCAGGTAATTTACATCAACATGGACAATGACAGAGTCGTATTTGTACTCATTGTGGAGTGACCTGAGAGCAGGCGTTATGTGGCGGATTGTATATATATATATATATATATATATATATATATATATATATATATATATATATATATATATATATCTAGGAACCTATCAATTCCACAACAACACACTTAACCGACGACCAGATCACAGAGATGAGATTGCCGACACAACACATCCCCATATATATGCTTTTGCCAATAAGACTGGGTATTCTTCCATTGATCAGCAAAGGATGCATTCTTCATTTTTGATTTAAAGATAAAATATAGGCCATTATGGTTGATTCAGAGATGTTATTTGCTGCTCTCAACATTAATTATTACATTCTGTGATTCTTCAAGTAGAAGCTGTTTCTTTCTACAGTCCCTTAATGACAGCCACTTTATACCAAGAGGCAGAATATAAATGATATCAACACAGTTATTGTTAATTTTGCAAAATATTGCCTTCTTTTTTTCAGGGTAAATATTATTAACAAAACTTTGAAAGATAACGAGAGCAAATATGGCTTCCACTTTAGACACTTGATTGTCACGTCAGAACAAAAAATGTATCAAAGTCCAGAAGTTTAAGTATTTTTTCTTGGAAGTATTTGCAGAAGTATGTTTATACCGCAAATTGACGTCAAATAATTTTCCTCAGGTAGATAGCAGATGTTGGAGGTGTAATGGGGAATAAAGAAATAACTGGGAACATATATTTTGGGACTGTAATGAGTCGGCAGATTTAAAAAAAAATCCTTACATAGTGTTTTCTTTGAGTGAGCAAATGGCTGTAATTAAGGAAATGATTATTTTAAGCTGGGAGACAGAATCTGAATTGTTTAGACATAGTAAGACCTTGTTAAGTTTAATTATTTGATGCCAAAAACGCAGTTATTAGAACATGGAAATCAAGGTCTAAATGAACTCTGTTTGAAGTGTTGAATATTATAAAAGAGGTAAAAGGACTGGAAAAGAGATCTTTAGAAAAGGGAAGTGGTAAATTGCATAGAAACAAATGGAATTTGTGGAAACAATACATGCAGAATAATGTTCAAGAGGAGTGAGGTTTAAGGGAAGGGAGAAAGTAAGCAATTTTTTAATGTTGGACTGATGATTGAGAGAAAGCAAACGTGTGATGTATAATATATGGAAATGGAAACAAATGTTAATATGGTTTGTTTTATTTTCTATTAATGTGTATCTGCCTATGTTTTAAGTGATTATTTAATAATGGTGGTAAAAAAAATGTATCACTGGTTTTAGATACACTATCCCAATTGCTTGTTATAAGCATTTTATTGATCATATATTTTTGATCTGGAGAGGTTATGATAAAGAATATGGGGAGCTTTAGAATCACCTGAATGGTCAAACCGAGTGTTTAACATTCACTAAAAAAATATATATCAAAATGAAAACTCAGTTTTATATGTAAAAGCATACAGTGAAGATGTAGAAGCAACATTTTCATCAAAATTTGTTGTGTCACAGTAATAGCTATATTCTCTGAAATAATGCACAACTTCCTTTCATGAAAGAAAATGTTGAATTGAGACAGACAGAAGAATTTCTAGACCAATCACACAAGAAAATGTGTTTGAAACTGAAATTTTAGTATGTTGTGGCTTTGAATCAGAGGAAGTGCAATGCAAATTAATATTGATTAGTAGTTCTCCCTTGTTAATGCCCACTGTTATCTTGCATCTCCATCTCTAGATGTTTGCGTTGTGCACCAGCAGGGATTTGCGAAGTGAGGAATTTTTGTTTTTCTTCAAGGTTGTGAGACTGTGGAGATAGAAAGTTTAGGTAAGGAGGTGTGGAGGAATATTTGGTGTACATGAAGTTTTTGTAAATCCTTGTGTGATGAAATATTTAGATATACTGTTTAGGTGAAATGCAATATCTATCTATCATATACATATAAACAACATTCTACCATAGTAGCAGTCATTACAGGTTGCAAGGGGTCAAAAATACAAACATATATATATATATATATATTTATATGTGTGTGTGTGTGTGTGTGTGTGTGTGTGTGTGTGTGTGTGTGTGTGTGTGTGTGTGTGTGTGTGTGTGTGTATCCAGCAGCTAATGATCAGCACTGCAGTATCACAGTTTATTAAATAGCAGCCTCAAACAATGTTAGGAGCCAAAGCAAACTGTAGTGAAATCAGTCTGATTTGTTTGGAGCAACTTTTCAAAACTTTGATACTGCATTTCTAATCCTTAGCTGATGTTTTTTTTTCTCTCTCTCTTTATATATATATATATATATATATATATATATATATATGTGTGTGTGTGTATATATATATATATATATATATATATATATATATATATATATATATATATATAGATTTGTGTCAGTTGATCGAGTTTTCAGAAACTCAGAATTCACATCAGCAAGATAATACCATCAAACTTCTAAAAACTCAAAAAGAAGCCCCCAACAAAACTCGTAAGTTTGCACCCATCACACCTCCTGCATATTATATATACCCACCTCAAGATCACACTACATTGAGGAAATAGTAAATTCCACTATCCTTACTGTACTGCAATCTCCATCCAAAAGCTTTGAGTTTTTGGAATTCAGTCATATCGTCTCACCAATATGAATTTCAAGTTTCTGAAAACTCGATCAACAGATAGAGATCCATATAAATACATACATTTTGCAAATCCAAACAGACATTTAAGGTAGGACATGTATAAAGACACAAGTTTACTTTTACTAATCCAAAATTAGCCCACTTGAATTTGCAGGTAAAGCAAGCATAGTACTTTAGGTCATCACGCAACTCGGAGTCTGTAGGCCTCAACAAACAAATACTTTCTTAAGATGCATGCACAGATATTGGGCTTTCATTCAATGTTTCCTGTGCCTTCTTCTAGAGATTATCCAGGTGAGAGACACCTTTTTGTTCATTGATTTGAGACAGCCTGTTTATATACACAATTAATTGTCATTAAAGTATTATTATCCAGCTAACTGCTGTGAGAATATTACCATGTTACATATTAAAGACACCTTAAACATTATTAAAAGAGAATTGCACATTTACAGATAACATGCTACCCCCCTCTTAAAAACAATAAAGTAAAAAAGGGGGATTGGAATCATAACAATGAGTTGTAGTATTTCCAGAACAACCCATCAGCATTTCTGTTGGTTGGGTTGACCTGTGGAACACTGTCTACTGAAAGGGATAGAGGAATAGTGCTTACTTGGACAACTTTGTATTGTCATCAATTTGCCTGTTTAAGTACTTCAATGGGTCAAGGTTTGTTGAAATGCCTATCTAGCAAGTAATATTGAAGTTGTAAATATTTTATTGTAGACACACTATTTCAATGGCTGATCGTCTTCTTTCTGTATGCATAGCTTCCTACAGATATATCACACAGTCTGCTCCTCTCTTTGAGTGTCTTCTGACATTTTGGTGTATGAGGTAAACTCTTTAATGAAATTAGGAAATATTAGCTCAGATACAGAACACGGGATTCATTTTTGTTCACTGAATGCTCTATCTGCCTCAAGAGGCTTACATCTTGACAGGAGTTTTCCCTCCTTTGGGATCAGTCACTAACTTACATATAAACTTGCTGTAGTATCTACATTATCCAAGAAAAGCCTTTACCTTTCTCAGCAGACAGCGCAGTAAAATTTAATACCTCATCTACTTTTTAACTTATGGTCTTGCTACCACTCTTCCTATAAAATGCATGGCTTGCTTTATACCAATTTAAATTCTTAGCATTTACAGTCAGCTCTGCCTGTGTTATGGATTCTAACCAGGGTTGCCAGACGTCCCTATTTGGGCGGGACTGTCCTGAGATCAGCAGCCTGATCCCGAGTCCCGCCCTGCCGGTTAAAATCCCGGCCAGCCTCCGCTTTGTTTGTTTGTTTGTTTTTTTTTTTTTTTTTGATTGTCCCGTATACCTGGCATACGGGCCAATCAAAATTATAACACGACTTCTTGTGTTCCACATTAAACACAAGAAGCTCCGTGTTCTGACCTGATGCCCATATGCCGATATCGGCCAATCAAAAATCGCTAAAAACGGAGCTTCTCGTGTTGAATGCGGAACTAAACACGAGAAGCTCCGTGTTTAGTGCAGAGCTACTGAGTGAGCTCAGTTCTTTAATGTGGAACTCTGTACCGCATTAAAGACCTTTTTTTTTGGTCTTCAGTTGCCGAAGACTTTTTTTTTTTTTTTTTTTTTTTTGGTCTTCACGTGCCGTGAGAGACCTTCTTTTTTTTTTGTCCCTACCTGGGGTGCTGGAAATCTGGCAACCCTGATTCTAACACAGTCAACACTGTTGCTAAATGAGCCTTCCAGAAAGCATGACCCCATTGTCCATAAATGCAGCAATATATAGGTTCATAGGTTCATAGGAGGTTACTAGGCTAATGGCCCTAGAGCCTTTACAAGCCTAGATATGTTATACTTGTGTTTCCTAATTAACCTTGGTTAGATGGTTGTTATTTACAGAGTAAGTCTATGATCAACACCAACTGCCCTTGTCCATGAGGGACATAGGTGCCACCACTGGCATGAATTTATGGTCTCCCATCCAACTGTCTAGGTTGCTCTCGATAGTTATTAAAAAGCTCTGCTTCATGTTAATTGGGAGCTTATTCCAGAGAAGCAGCATTCTCTGGGAGACATATCTGTCTCTCCAGCATGTTCTGTTAATGTCACAGACTAGGTTGAGATCCCTGGAGCGAGTGACTCTTGTCCCATTTGATTTGCAGATGTGCAGCATTTCCATTAGGATAGAGTCAGAGACTGCTCTGTAGGTAAGGCACAGGTCACCTCTCAGCAGCCTGTAGGATACAGAGTACAGTGACAGGGCTTTCAGTCTTTCCATGTAGGTTATGTTTTGGATGCCCTGAATTTTCTTGGTAAGAAACCTCTGTGGTCTCTCCAGCTGCTGCAGGTGTCTGGTGAGGTGTATGCAAAAGGGAGCATTGCACTCTATCAGTGGTCTAATGAGGGTCGAGTACAGAGGAGTTATAACATCCTTAGTCTTGGATGCAATGCCCTTACTTATGAGATGTGCAACGTAGAAGGCTTTCCTTACTACTGTGGATACTTGGTGATTGAAGTTTAGATTGCTATTAACCTGTGTTCCCAAATGTTGCACCACTGGGTTTGAGTTTATGGGGGTGCTGTCAATATTGTAATTTGCAGAGACTTCCTCTTTTCCAAAGGGGATAATAATACACTTTTTTTACATTTAGTTGTAGTCCATGGCTTTGGCAACAGTCATTTGTCTGTGTTATCCTCTTTTGCAATATGTTAACATCATTTGGGGACTCAAGGATTGCACTCAGTTTGCAGTCATCAGCAAACCTGGTAAGCCAAAGGCCATCTGCTTTCACCTGGACTTCCAAGAAATAGGTTCCAAAAAGTACAGGACCAAGCACAGATCCTTGTGGTAGGCCACTGGTAACTGGTCTACTGGTAGAAGTAGAATCCCCAACTTTGACAATATGCATTTTGTCGGTGAGCCAGTTGGCTACAAGTCTAGTGAAGTATGAGTTAATCTCCAGCTGGGAGAGTTTTTCAATGATACCCGAGTGGGGGATTGTGTCAAAAGCCCTGGCAAGGTCAAGATAGGCAGTAAGTACTGTTTTGCCTTCATCCAAGGCTTTGGTGACATTCTTGAAGTAGTCCACCAGGTTCAATAAGCATGATCTACCCTTAACAAAGCCAATGGGTCAAGAGATTGAAGGTCACTTATGTCCTTGTTAATAACGGCCTAGATGTTACTTTCCATGTCTTACAGATAAGGCTGGTTAGGCTTATGGGACTATAGTTTCCAGGCTTGGCTGATGGACACCCTTTGTGCAAGGGGATTACTGCTGCTGTTTTCCACTCTTCTGGAACAAAGCCAGTGCTCAGGCTGAGGTTAAAGAGACTGCCAAGTGGTTCCACAAGGTCATGTTTTAGATTGCTTATTAAGCAGCCTGGGATGCTGTCTGGTCCCATAGAGGCTGAGAGTTTGGCCTTAGAGAGCACAGATATGACCTGCTCTTTGGAGATACTAGACAGAAGACTGATGTCAGGTATGCTTTGATGTATGGTTGGGGACAGGGGGTGATGTTTGTGTCAAATCTGTCAGCTGGCAGGTTGGCAATTTCCTCAGGTCCAGTATGAGAGATACCATCCACTATAATTTCAGCATATAGTTTGGAGTGCCCTTTTAGATTTTGGACGTAGCTAAAGAATGCCTTATCTTTAGCTAGGAATGTTAATTTAGCTTCATAAGTAGCTTTAGAGGACTTTACAAGATATCTGATTTGCTTGTTGAAGCAGTGGAGGGTATTCTTCTGCTAAGTAACCTCTCTCTTGTTCTTAGACATCAGTCACTTCCTTTTGCTATATAACCAATTTATACTCAAGGTGCATCTGGGCGGCCTGTTTTTTTGGGAGGACCTGGTTTTAAGCAGGTCAATTACAGCTAAGTCTACACAATTGTTTAAGATTAGTACTAAGCTAACTGCCCTTGCGAGCCATTTTAAGCTTTGCCAATTATCCCTTGTGAGACTCAAACCTTGCACCTTGTGTTTGTAAGGCAAACACCTTAACCATTAGGCCACCCTCCCAACTTTAATTGGTTATATAGGGCATTTGTTTACTCCCCTGCATAGGAGTCATTGTTGGCTGTGTTAGTAGGGGGTGGAAACTTTTTATATCATCACCTAGTAGGCTGTAGTTTGCTTTGGAGAAAAGTTTCAGTTTTTTTGCTCATGTGGGGGTGTCAGGTTTGAGCATTACTTCACAAAAGACAGTTTTATGGTCTGACCTTATGAGTGGGCAATGTGCAGGGGGTACTGCAGTGACCTCCATGTTGGTAAGTACTAATTCTTGGACATTAGGACATTTGAGCCCCTTGTAGGGGTGCAGACAAGCTTTTCCTGGGCATCTGTATTGACAAAGTCCAGGAACCTAAGGACTAGCATATTTGTTTCTGTGCATGTCACCCAGTCAATGGAAAGGTAGTTGCAATCACCAACAGCCAAAGTGTTTGGCTGTATAGTCAGTGAGTCCAGTAAGTCCAGATAGGTGATGTGCTTCTCTTGGTTCATGGTGGGGGGGCTGTAGCTAGCAATGATGTGGTAGGGTGTTTTACCCATGGTTAGTAGCTTAAGAGATTCATACTGTTTTACCAGTCTCAAGGTGTGTTTGGCTTTAATGAAGATAGGTGCATGTCCACCTCTCATTTTGGGGTCTGAACATGTGGAAGGAATGGTAGCCTTGCACAGCCAGGGTGCTGTCTATGGCCTTGAACCATGTTTCAGTGACTACACAGATGTCAGCATCTTATACTGTGTAGCTATAATATTTAAACAGCATCTAAACATCCAGATCTTAAAATCATCAGCTCCACAAATAGGCAATGAAGAAATAATATATATCAACCTGAAAATAAACCAAAATAAAACCATCAACATAAATGGGTGCTACTTCCCACCTGGCCAAAATATCCCTCCACTAAAAAATCTCCTCAGCTGGTCTACCCACCATCTCCCCCAAGAAACTATAATTGTAAGTGATTTCAATATTGACTGGCAATCCTGTTCTGACAACCATCCAACCCAACATGTAACCTTCATGGCTTCACCCAACTAGTCCAGTCGCCAACCAGGATAAATAAAAACTCCAACAAGCACACTACCCTGGATTGGATACTAGTCAGTAAGAGCCCCCAGTCATATATTACAGGCTGCTTATCAGATAGCCTCAGTGATAACTCCCCAACATTCCTACTCAAAAAATACCTATACCAAGCTAAACCTGTCATCTACCGTCAAATATGTAAAAAACTAAACTTTAACCTACTCACATTCATCTCATCCCTCGAAGAATGTAACTGGCATCCTCTAAAGTACCTCAGTCTTGATGACGCAGTTGAAGTTTTTAATACTACCTTCCTAAGCATCCTTAATTACCACGTCCCCATAAGACTTTCCAGAACCAAAGCACATCCCTCCCCATGGCTACAGAAAATCACTAAGTCAGAAATGAAAAACAGGGATAAAGCCTGGGAGCACTGGCACAAAGCCAAAACCCCCTCAACTAGACAGAAATTCCTAGAATTACGCAATAGAGTCAAAAAGCTAATAAAACAGGACAAATTCCAGTACTGCCCTAGACTCCTCCCAACACAACCCCAAACAATTCTGGTCTTTCATAAACTCCATCCTCCATGCAGGTAAAGTCAGTACCTCTCCTCCTAACATCCCATACTCCTCCGAAAATATTGCTACCTCATTCAACACACACTTCACACAAATCATACTATCACTAGCTACACAACATAACCCCCCTCCCCTCCAACCCACACCTTCAACTAGTAATCTCCCCACTGCCTTCTCTTTTTCTTCTGTACGTACTTCCAACATAAAAAAACTCTTAACTAAACTTAAGCCCACCAAATTAGCAGCAGACAACCTCCCAAGTGAATACCTACAAATCGCAGCTGATGCTCTGGCCTACCCAGTATCCATCTTGATTAACCAATCTCTGTCAGAAAGTAACATTCCCAAACTATGGAAAGTATCACATATAATTCCCCTCCACAAAGGCAGCCCCTGCAAAGAACTAACCAATTACTGCCCCATAACTATTATCTCTCCACTCTCCAAAATACTAGAGAGATGCATTCACTCTCAGGTCTCAGACTACCTCCTTACTAAAAACCTCCTTTCCAATACTCAGCATGGTTTCTGACCAAACCATAGCACCACCACTGCCTTACTCTCCTTTACTAACACTATCTTTCAGCATAAAAACAATGGCTATCTCTCCTCTGCTACTTTCCTAGACCTATCAAAAGCATTTGACATGGTCCCACACAAACAACTCATCTCTGTCCTCAATAACCTATCCTTCTCTCAAACAGTCACCAACTGGTTTCAGAGTTACCTGTCTAACTGCCAACAATCTGTTGTATGGCAGAATGACACATCTCCTCAACTACCTCTCTATAGGGGTTCCCCAAGGATCCATCCTTGGACCCCTACTCTTCTCTGTTTTCACCAATAATCTAGCCTCTGCCACCAAACATGGCACACTCATACTATACGCAGATGACTCAACCATCATCTGCTCAGCCCAGTCCCTATTCAAACTGCAAAAAAGTCACACAGGAAGCCTTTTCCTATGTTGAAACTTGGTTATCCGATGCCCAATTAATACTCAACCCAAACAAAACTAAACTACTCATCTTCCAACCCACCAAACGTACTCAAAACAACTCTCACTTTAACATCACAGCAAAAGACAACACCACTATACACCCAACAGAACACACCAAATTGCTAGGAGTGGAAATAGACAATAAACTAAAATTTGACATTCACATATCCATGACCATAAAAAACGTCCACAAAAAAACTAGGAGCATTATACAGAAATAAACAACTTCTCACCAAAGCAGCAAAGATTTCAGTAGCAAATTCCCACCTTATCTCTACCCTACTTTATGCCTCTCCAATATATACCAACCTAAGGCAATGTGATCTAAACAAGCTAGAGACCTGCTACAACAAAATCGCCAAATTCGCCACAGGGGCATCCTACCATAGTCACCACTGTCTCTCACTTACTGAACTGTGCTGGCTTGAACTCCCTCACCTCCTTCAATGGTATCAACTCACACTCACCCACAAACTAGTAAACCATCCACTAAATGTCCCAACACTCCAGAATCTACTTCAGCCCTATCACACCACCCAGACCACTAAGATCCAGCAACAAAAATCACTTGCATCACTAAAGCCAACAACTCTGCTGGTGAAGCACTAGTCTCTTGCGCCATAGCCAAATTATGGAACTCCCTCCCACCCACAATTACCTCCGTACCATCATGCACCCACTTCAAAACTTTACTAAAAGCGCACCTAAAAACATGCTGGCTATGCCCTTGCAACTCCCACTCTAATATCACCCACCCCATCCACCCATTACCTTTCTTTCCACCCCCACTAACTACCTTGATTATAGCAAGCTCAGATGCTCATAAGCCTACTACTTATTATACAGCAGGAACTCCTTATTGTAACAATTGTTAATGTCTGTTATGTACTTCACAGATGATAAAGATTCTAGTTGTTTACTGATGTACTATGTTCTTCATCTGTAACTATGTTTGTAATTGTTAATTGCTATGTTAATCAAATTGACACTCCCGGTCAACAAATGTAAATAAATAAATAAATAAAATATACCTTGAGTTTATCTCAAGTGAATTTTTTTACATTGGAAATTTTGTTGTTTTGATATTGCCTAAAAAAGGCACTGTAGGGGAGGCAATTGCCTTTGCCAGTATCCAAAAACCTAGATTAGACAGGTAAAGACTACATATGCCAAAGCAGAGTGGTTTGTCAACCATGTCTTCCCAGGCTGACAGATACTGGATCACCCTTGGCTGACACCAAAAGCTGTGCCAATTGTTGAAGTCAATCATTTTTTGTCTACATTCTGGAATCATCCCGGGTGAAGGTAGAATGATGCTTAGGGCTAGGGACAAACCTGCCAGGGGCACATAATCTAAGAGTTCAGTCACATCTGTCTTCATATAGTCCAGAGAAGTACATCTCAAGTCATTCACTCCAACTTATACTATGACAGAGTCATAGCGGTAACTGTTGTTGAGTGACTTGAGTGCTTGTGAAATTTGATGGATCCTGGCACCTGACAGACAGCTGACAGTGACCTTCTCCTTGTCCAGCCTGATGTGGGGGACATCTGTGTGTCTTACTGTGGAGTCACCTATGACCAAGACATTTGGTTCTGATGTGTTTTGCCTTATGAACTTATTTGCTGAGACACTGATGTGTGTGTTGTTATGTGCAGTAGATTCTAGTTGCTTTGCAGTGTGTGCAATTGATTTGCTCTTGGGAAGTCTCTGATCTTTTGTTAGACTACTTTTGAGTACCTACGTCTATGTGGTTTTATGTGTTGCAACCTTGTTTTGTGTGAGAGCCGATGTGTGTGTGCTGGCAACCTGTTTTATGTCCGGTTTGTTGTTATGTGAGAGAACTGATTCCAAATTCATAGTGCAATTGCATCTCTCACATATTGTATTTGTTTGTTTTAGGAGTAAGTGATTGTCAGTATACATGATGTAATTACTATATTGTCTCAGGATGCCTATGTCAATCAGACTGCCCTGAAAAATGGTTGGAAATTGACAGTCCATTATTGCGGGTTTTTACTGTAACTATTATTGGGGAGTGGGCTAGTTTGACCAGATTTTGCTCTAGGATTAACAAAGGTGTTTATTATATGGAAGACTAGGGTGAAAACTATGGTAATCATCAGTTTTTTATCCATTAGCCTCTGAAAGATGAATGGGCTCTGCCTAGGCCATATAGTAATTCTATGTAGTGAAATAGATGAATGGGAGGGTTATGGGTTCCAAAAGATATATATTTATATATATATATATATATATATATATATATATATATATATTTTTTTTTTTTTTTTTTTTTTTTTTTTGTCAGAGGGTATAAATGTTATCTGCTTGTAGACTTTCATCAAGTTTAATTTGATCAAAATTCACACCATTCTTAAGTTTTTTATAAGCTCATCATTTTAAGAATGAGCTATCTATCAAAGTTTAAAATGCTAATCAGTTTTGTAACAGGATGAAAGTATCTAATACATTTATCAGGTTTAGTGGCTAGCATTATTGAGATGATCCAGTCACTCTTAAACTCTTCTGCTAGGCCAAACTAGATCATTTTTGAACTTATTGTCTTGCTAACTGTATCTGTGATTGTAGTATTAAGTACAGTCAGAGTCTGTTATTCATTCAGCTGGTTGTCTCTATATTATCTTCTTCTACTATCTTAGCTTCCTCAAACATTTCTGACATCACTATTTTTGTTTCTCAGTAGGAATATTCTCACATTCTGGTTTTATACTTTCATAAGGATTCCTCTATGTCCATTCAGGACAATGCTGTCTGTTTTCTTTTGTATGAACTTGAGTTTCAAGCTCTTTGCAGAATTCTCTACTCCTCTTCATGGCTTTGACATATTAATGTGATACCTGTGCATCATATCTTTCTTTTGTGGCTGTTTAACCTTATAGTTAGCTGTGTTTATCCATTTCATTACCTTAAATGGCTACTGGTAATTGACAAACACTAGTACTAGTAGCTGATTTCCCGTGTTTACTCTCTAAATCAGGCATACTGATTATAAACCGCTTGATCCCTTTCCTGCACTGTCTGCATCTGCTTCCTGGCTAGGAGAATCACCTCCTTTAATATATCCTGCAAACTAACACAGTGCATCTCCACACTTTAAATCATGTCTTTCCCTCTTCCCAAGTTTCCTTACCATTGCCAAGCAACCCTCTTAGATGCCTGCTCTACAGGTATGTGTGCAGTAAACCTAGTTGAAGCCAGTTGCAACTTTCTCATTGCTTGCAGTGAGAAAGATAACAATCGGTCCCAATTTTTACCATATCAACCAACAATTTTCCTCAAATTGGTTTTAGTATTTTATTAAATTTCTCTATAAATTTAGCAGTCATCAAATGGCAATATGATGTTTTTAACTGTTTGACTTTAAAGCTTTGTCATACGTGCTGCAGTACCAATGTCAAAAAGGAAGAACCTTGACAGGAAACATCCTCCTGGGAATAGTTACTCTGGAGTATAACATTACTAATTCCTTTGAAATAGCCTTAGCATTAGCTTTGTGTAGCGACACTATTTCTGGAAATGATGTAACATAGTGCATTGTAACTAGCAATTACTAATTAATATCAGTCGTTATTAGCACATTATAGCTGCTGATGACATCACTTTCATAACAGTATCCCCAAAGGGGGGCTCTATGAAACTAAATATGGTCAAGGGATTTGTATTATATCCTGGACAGGATGCAGTTTTCCGGTATTGTAAACAAGAACAGTACTTTCATTAGGACTGTGCAGTAAAATCTGACTAAATCAACTTGTCTTAGATTTGTCCAATCCCAGGTGACTTCCTAACATGTGTCTTTAGGCTGGCTTCCCTACTAATGTTCATAAAGGTTTGAGCACAATTAATTGATGCATTTTTTTTCTTTTTCTTTGCTCACTATATAAAAGATGCAATATATTAACTCAAAAATAGAGGTAGAGAGTAATTGCTGACCCCTTTACCATACTGCCTTGGTTTTATTCTCTTTCTTTCATAGTTAGTTGCACCTTCCCATACCGGACCTTTTTTTTATTAATTGTATGTGACCCATATGTAATTACACAAACCCATGGTCATTTTCTTCAATAACTTGCACTGAGGTGGAAGGTGTGGCTTCCTTTCCGAAAAGCACTGATTTTTCAGTATCTACTATACCATCCATTCCTTAGAAAATAAAAGGTCTAAACCAACAATTCCTTCAGCTTTAGCTTTCTCTATCAGCACAGACCTCTTGGCTGTTCTCTTTTCTTGCAAGTTGCTGTCCCTTTATTTTAGTACATCTGGATGCCACCTTTTCATTCATTGTGTTGCTTCTTCACTACACACTGCATGCCAATACATTTATTAACAGTTTTACTATTTTAGTTCACATATTTCTGCTGTTTAGAGTCCTCTTTCAGGTGTATTCTATGTTTTATTTAAGCAGAAGTAGGCTCTAGACACTGTGTTCACTTGCTTATTTCACTCTGTGCACTCACGTTGTTTAAATAGTTCTCAGTTAAGAGCTTTTATTCATCTATTTATTTACTAACATTTTTTACATGTATATGTATACTTCTGTATTACAATGTTTTTTTTTACTTCAGAATTTATTATCAGTACATCTTCATTTACAATACTGATATATGCTACTGTTTTGGATCTCCACTGATCTGTCACTGGGATATGCTTCCAATAACAGACAGGACCCCGGATTCATGAAGCTCGGCGCAAGGCTGGCGTAAGGCTTGCACTGGCCGTGTGGCGTAGATGTGGAGTAGTCGCGCCATAAGCATATTAATGAAGGCGTGCAGCCGCCACAGCCACGTGCATAGGAAACATGCGCGAGTGCAAGGGGCATATCGAAGTTGCACAGGGAGGCGTGTCAATATCGGCTTCCGAGGAGCAACCTAAACTACTGAATATTATATTCTGCCAGCAATAGTAATTGTACCTGTCAGTGTCCATGGAGACTGAAATGTATGCAAAGCAGAGTCCCTGCGAACAGAAAATGAAGACTCAAACACAAATGCACGGTAGGGAATAATGGGACCCTACCCATGAACAAATGACAGGAAAACCATGTGCCTGTAGTCCAATGTAGTGTAGATAGCTATAGCATGTGGAAGTGAAACGTATCAGATGTTAGCGCGCCGCTAGTAGGTACATCCAGTCCAATGGAGAGGGTCACCAGCCGACCCATAATTTGAGGGAGGGAACATAGCTGTGCAGATGTGTCCATAACAAAATACACAAGGAGAAATGTAGATATAGGTAGTGACCATATGTCTGAATCATATCCCATAAGCCATGTAATAGTCACATACAAAAGGTATGTCCATATTTCACATACCAAATGTGATAGGAAATAGCATACGCATGTAAACGAAACAGCAGGAGCATATAAACGAGCCATAACAACATGGACACGTAGGCCAAAAGGAACAGTATGACCCGTACCATCGACCAAGATTACCACCTGTCCCACTTTGCGAGCGACAGTCCCTCTGTGGGCAGATGTGTCCTGACACAAACATGTAAAACTGGCAAATGTCCAGAGAATATAGGACATAATTCCTCCATAGGAAGGAATCATCATGCAGTAGTTGCATTAAACATAATTCACTGGACATATAATACAGAAATGTCATAACAAACAGAATAAGATACCGAAATGCTACAAGAATAAGCTTAGATATAGGCAAGAATTGTAAGTTCTATCTGCCGAACTGACCGTGGGTATGTGTCGGCCTGTAAAATATGCTGTGTTCACTGCAACTGTCACAGTAGGTTTGCCACCCTTACAAATGGCTAAAGTGGGACATGTTTGGTACAGACATCAGACTGTACAGGTGACACATACCCACGGCCAGTACAAAGGACAGAACATAACTGTTTTGCCTACAGAAAAGCATATTCCTGTAGCGTTTTAGTTGCTTAGTCTGTTTCTAATAACAGTCAGGTATTTTAGATACAGAATTAACTGTTTAATGCAACTATCACATAAAATATAAGAAATATGTTTGTCCTAAACTCCCAGGACATTTGCCATGTTGACAAGTACATGTCAGGACACAACTGCCCAAAGAGGGACTGTCTCTCACAAAGTGGGACAGGTGGTAACCCTATGTCACACTGTGGACAATTGAAAAGGTGGAAACACAACCGTTGATTGTGGGGAGGCAATGTCCACAACAGTCAGACATGTGTAAGGAATAGCTTGGACATAGGAAAAATGTGCCATCCTACCAATGAGTAGAACAGGCTGGCAAAATCCGGAAGGCAGCTGTATAATCCAAACGCGTATGAGACACAGTTGAACGGGTAGTACCTGGATACATTAACCAAGTAATGAAAGTGAAGTAAGGGCATGTACCTATGTGCGTGAGGTATAGCATGTGGACAGCAAACATGGCAGGGTATTCCACACAACCATAAAGGTACCCGACACATGTAGGGTAGTCAATGTGTAACTCCGGCCGTGTCATGGGCCAACAACCAAAGTAGTGCTCTAAGGGGTGTGAGTAATTCGTGTGTGAGGGGTGTGTGTTTAATGGTAAATTCCTCAAAGGCGATACTTGTGTCATATGCAGAAAAGGTGAACCGGAGGTGTATGAGGGGGCAGCGGGTGAAATGGAAAGAAACACAACCTCATGTAGAAACAGCTGCAAGACAAGCAGACAGGCCATAGTGTAGAACACAATCTCACAAACATATGAATATGGAAATATGTGAGACAGATGTATACATATAGCACCATCATATACCCACAGATGGGTCCTGATGGAACTGGCCATAACAAATGCAACACACCTGGATGCATAATAGCCTACCCAGCATACCCTCCACAACACACAACCTGCCACCAAACCAGAACATCCACCAAATCCAGCCGTACTTGGTCCACTGGTTTGTTACAGAAACAGCTACTCACAGTGACCCCTATGCATATGTAGTAGGTATTGTCACCCTAGGCAGTGTCAGGATTGCAAACCATGTATCCTCTGCAGGTAAAACCCCCTGCACGTTTTCATGAAGCCACAAAACAGTTTGTTATCTAAGTTGTTTTCGTCTTGCCCAATTTTTGGGATATCCCTCACGGGATGACCAACTTGTGTAAATAGTAGAATGGGTATGACAACATGATGTCCAATCCAGTAGATATCTGGACACAAGTCAGAACATATGTTCATAGGTTCATACTAGGCTATCTGCCCGAGGGCATTTACAAGCCTAGCCCATAGTTTTGTGGCTTACGCCACCCCTTTAGTATGGGGAACTATACCCATTATTTTGCTGTGCCTCTGTCAAGCAGTGACACTGAGGTAATCCCTGGGGTATATCTGCGATCTCCCATCCATTGGTCAAAATTTCTCTTGAACAAGGCCAGCGAGGTGCTCTACCTCACATATACCGGGATTTTGTTCCACAGCATAGGGAGTCTTTGGGTGATGAATCTATCCCTCCAGCACGTCCTATTAATAGCCGTGTCGAGGTTTAAGTCTCCCGCCCTTGTGGCTCTGACAGATCTAGATTTTTTGAGGTGAAGCATATTCATCAAATCTGGGTTTGACATGGCCTTGTATGTCAGGCACAGGTCACCTCTGAGCAAGCGGTAAGCGACTGAATAGAACTGAAGTTCTTTCAGTCGGGCAGCATAGGACAGAATTGAGACCCTTTATCCTTTTGGTGAGGAACTTTTGTGGCCTCTCCAGCTGCTGCAAGTGTCGGGTCAGATACATTCCGAATGGGGCATTGTACTCAATCATTGGTCTGATGAGTGAAGAGTATAGGGAAACTATGACCTCCCTTGATCTAGATGTGAATCCCTTCATAATAAGGTGGGCAATGTAGAAGGTCTTCCTAACTACTTTAGCTACATGGGTGTCGAATGACAGGCTACTGTCAACCTTGGTCCCCAGGTCCCTGATAACTTCTTCTGTGCTCAGTGGATTGCCACCTATATGGTAGCTAGGGGTAACCTTGTTTTTCCCAAAGGGTATGACTATGCTTTTTTTGGCATTTAACTTTAGACCATGGCTCTGGCACCAGTTATCCGTTTCTGTGAGACCCTTCTGAAGGATATCTGTGTCAGATGTGTTTTCGACTATGGCGCCCAGTTTGCAGTCATCTGCAAACTTTTTCAGCCATAACCCTCCTGTGTTTGCTTGTACTTCGGAAAAGTAGATGCCAAACAAGAGTGGGCCCAGGACTGAGCCCTGTGGGACACCACTTGTGACAGGCTTTGAGTCTGACATGGCGCCAGCAACTCTGACCCTGTGGGTTCTGTCACTCAGCCAGTTTGCAACCCATCTTGTGATGTATGGGTTAACATTTAAGCTGATGAGTTTTTCAATGATACCCCAGTGGGGTATTGTATCGAAGGCTTTCGCCAGATCGAGGTAGGCTCTATGGACTGCCTTTCCCTCATCAATGGCTTTGGTGACTGTTTCGAAAAAGTCAACCAAGTTTAAAAGGCATGATCTGCCTTTGACAAAGCCAAACTGGGTTGGATCCAAAGTCTGCAAATTCCCTATGTCTTTATTTATGAGATCCATTATGATCCTCTCCATGGCTTTGCAGATAAGGCTTGTCAAGCTAATGGGCCGGTAATTTCCAGGGTCGGTGGAGGCACCGCCTTTGTGAAGTGGGACCACCGTCGCAGTGCGCCACTCCCCGGGTACGCATCCAGAGGTGAGACTATGATTAAACAGCTGTCCTAGCTGTGGGTTTAATTCCTCGTTGAGTTCGTGGAGCACACAGCCAGGGACACCATCAGGTCCCATGGATGCTGTGTTTTGCTTTGGAGAGCAGTTCTCACTTGGGCGTTAGAGATGTTTGGGGGGCTGCAATCATTTGGTATAGATATCTCTCCTTTTGGGGGGGAGGGGGGGGAGTTTGCACTGAACCTGTCAGCCAGTATGTTGGCAATGTCTGTAGGATCAGTAATCTTCACATCATTTTGAACTAGTTCTGAGCATATCTGGGAGTTTCCTCCCAGGTTTCTAACATAGCTAAAGAAGGCCTTATGATTGTCTTTTGAGTCATTAACTATTTTTCTCTCAAAGTTTGCTTTGGATGATTTTATGAGAGCTCTTAGTTTTTTACTTGTAGTGATCAAAGGTGTCTTACCTTTTAAGGATTTTGCTCTATCTTGTAGTAGCTTCCTCCTTTTGTTGTAGAGTTTGTTTATGGCTGGGGTCCACCAGACTGGACGCTTGCCTTTGGTACAAAGAGTCTTTGTTTTGCTTGGGATTGCCTTATCCATGCAGTCCTGTAGGTGCTGGTAGAAGGCATTGTAAGTGATTCAGCGGCTTGAGTACTGTTTTCCGCCGGCTCAGGGGCCTTAAAGGAGACCACACTAGTCTTTAGAAGTGTGAAGTCGGCTTTCGAGAAGTTCTTTACTGTGGTCTTTTTTATTTCAGGTGGGGGTGGGATAAGGACCTCCAGCGAGATTAGTTTGTGATCTGATCTCACTAGTGAGGGGTATACTTCCGGTGTTGAACATTGTGCTCCCATATTCGTGATGATGAGATCAAGTATGTTTTCTCCTCTTGTGGGGATGGTGACTAGTTGTTCCATGGCATTTGAGTTTATGAATTCCAGGAACTTTTGGGCTAGGGTGTTTGGGCTTGAGTAGTGTTCCCAGTCTATATTAGGGTAATTGAAGTCACCTAGTATGATGGTGTTTGGAGATACATTTATCCCCTCCAGTGTTTTCAGGAAAGCCATGTGAGGTTCCTGAGTTTGTGAGGGTGGCCTGTAACATGCTACAATTTGCAGAGCAGTCTTGCCTATGGTTAATTGCACCTGGATGGTCTCCGATGCATCGTGCATTGCCACCAATCTTGAGGTGTGGGTGTCCTTGAAGAATATGGATAGCCCCCCTCCTTTCTTGGTATTGTCCGGATTTTGGGCCCGGAACGCATGATATGAGGTAAAACCTGATAGTGCTGGGGTGCTCTCAGGAGCCTTGAACCAGGTTTCTGTCACAGCACAGACATCGATGTTCTCCATACTGAGAAGGGCCTCGAGTGCGTGCATTTTGAGCCCTAAGTGTGCATGCATAACCTACCACCCAGGATAAAATACCTTCCCGTGACGCACGTGTCCAGACATGAATAGGAGGGAGAATATAATGCACACATTTGCAAAGTGGAAAATGGCATGAGGGCGAGGAAGACACTACATAAACAGATCAACCCTGATCAAGTGTGAGGGACACTGACTGTGTGCAGTCGTGACTGACCATACCTGTCAACCTGTGTGAGCAAGATATCTGGACAGAGCCATGAATATAAGTGAGACAAAGGTCCAAACTCGGGGACGATCTGTAAACATATCTCTTAGAAACATAGAATTTGATAGAATAACAGTTTGCACATTGGCATTAATGTCTGGAGTATGAAGTCTGAAACCCAACTGTCTGTCCGCACGTTCCAACTGCAGTCTTCAATGCTGAGCTACTGCTGTTGCCAGAACACAACAGCGTATTACAGAGGTCCGTGCCATACCACTCAACTGTCCGGATATTCACAGAATGACTATGGTCACCACCTGTCCCATTTTGCGAGTAACAATCCCTCTGTAGGCAGTTGTGTCCTGTGAAAAAAATCAAGATAGCAAATGTCCTGAGAGTTTATTTCCCAATTTACTTTAATAGTCACATAAAACGGTTACTTTATATATGAATCCTCAATATGTTATGTGAAGTAGCATAAGAAATTCAAATGTTACTAGAATAAGCTATTATATGTACAAAAAAGGTTAACGTTCAGTACTATGCATGGCTGTAGGCATGTTTTGTCCTGGAAAATCTGACATCTCTACAGAACATGTCCCACTTTGGGCAGTCGAAAAGGTGGCAACCCTAAGAATGACCACAGGTTCACCCCATAGTGTTGGTGTGTGCCTCCGACAATCTGCACCAGTGTGGTAAACAGCTGAGGATTGACGTCAGTAAATAATGAGAATTATCCTGAGTATAAGACTCCACAACCTGCAGAAAAGTCATGCTAATGCAAGACCTAGCATTCTATCAATGTTGTAAGCTTGTAAGAGCAATTGTTAAAATGTGTCCCTAATTGTCCCCCCATCGTGTAGGTTTTGCACAGATTCAGTGCTCTAAGAGGTATGGTCCGGACATATTTACAGAAACAGCACTTCACACTTGTGTAATGTACAACCGCATACCTGTAGTCATTTCATGTCCAAAAATAACAATCCCTGTATGACTGTATGCAGGTAATAAGTCATATGTGAATGGGAACACCCCTCACCAGGGAGTATGGATTGTAACAAACCCACCCATAATATGTAATGCCAACAGAATTAGCTGCTGACAGGTGCCCAAACACCTGTGTCTATAAACACAGGTAAATCTTCAAAATAGGGAGATAAGCCCTGTCCATATGCTTTGTCTGACATTTGACCTCAGCCAGGGAAGTTCCATTCACCAGGTGGACAAGCCTAAACCCAGATCACTACATAAACACCCTGACAAGCAAAGACCTGTATGTGGCTGGACTATATGCCTTGGTGTTCTGCATACCCTCGGAGAGATTAACAATGCAGCCGGAGTCCACAGCAGTAGGCAATAGGGAATGTGTAACATGTAGTACCACCTTTTTCCCAGCAGGAGAATGGATGCCTGTGTTGTAGGTGAAGCGGTGAGGTGTATGTTGATGTAGCTAAGTACTATGGGTATGCATATCAATGAGGGAGAACACCAACAGAATAGTGGTTCCGGTATCAGGCCAATGTGAATGCAGTCCCGGTTGACCTACGACCACTGCACATATAACTTGAAAGTGTAATTAAAGTGTTCGTGCAGTACACACATTTAAATATGTAAAGGTGAACGTGTGTTTCGCAGTAGTCCATAAACTGAAATACAGATATGTAACTGTTACGGTCAGAATTATGAAAGTTCAAGGAAGCACAATTATCTATGAAACATATGTAACCCACAATAAGGATATGCAAGTGCGCTTGCGCATGTGGAATCCGCTCACAGAATAGAAAATGAATGGTGTTTTCCCCACGTTCCATGTACATGGCTCATACCTGTTAAACCCGTAAAGTACAAAACCGGACAAAGCCATGACAACAACTGGTACAAATTGGGACAATCCCCAGATATTGCCCTAACAAACATAGAAAGTGGATAGAATAACAGGTGTGTCACTAGCCTGGATTCTCTGAAGGGTATGAAGTCGTAACCTGAAATGTTTGTCATTATTTACCAACATCAGTCTTTAATGATATGCCACTAACTTGCCAGATAGACACAAGGTTATGAAAAATGGACCACAAATAGGGGCAATCCCCAGATATTGCCTAACAAACATAGAAAGTGGATAGAATAACAGGTGTGTCACTAGCATGGATTCTCTGAAGGGTATGAAGTCGTAACCTGAAATGTTTGTCATTATTTACCAATGTCAGTCTTTAATGATATGCCACTAACTTGCCAGATAGACACAAGGTTATGAAAAACGGAGCAAAGATAAGAGGCAAACAGCTGTACATGCAGTGGAAATCTGTATAGTTGAAAGGTATGATATGGAGATATATATACACATATATCCACAGACATAATCCAAAGCAAATGACAAGATGAGGAATGTACAGACATATGTATATATGTACAGATATATATAGCTATACACACACGATACATGAATAGATATATACACAACAAACATATGTCCCTGTACATATAACACATGTACATAAATAGGTCACGGTATAGCTAATATGGATAGACAGACAGACATGCATGAAAGGAGAATACACCGATGGTTTCCAAACCATTTCCCGGAAAGTACCAGTGTGACAGGGCCTGCAAGTTCTACACGTTACACATGAATATAGGTGTCCTTTGCAGGACCCCTAAAATTGATCCGTATGAAGTGCGAACCATCATAGATGCTAAAGACATCACAGCTGCAACTATGATATAGCTGTACATGCAACAGTAGCAGGTGCAAGGGTAATAACACATGGGTCGATTGAATGTATGACGTACGAGCTGATATCCGCAGAGTGGGGAGTGCTCGGAAGTGTCCTCACACTTTATTATCGCTCACATTAAACATGTCTAATGGGTACTGTGGAGGTGTGTCAGGTATGGGAATCATGGGTATGCAGAATTGGGCCAAGGTGCTGGTTGGCACAGATCTATTAGGTACACCCCATGGGAGTGATCAATACACCTATGTGGGTATAGCGCACGCCTATATTCACCAAAAAGGTGCAACCCACCCACTGGATATTGTGTAAACCATTGGGGGAAGACGTAGGGACCTATATCAGTGTCATGTAGGCGATTATCATGGATGGACACGCATACGACCAAGATGGTAACCATACCTGCCAGAATGTCAGAATAAGACAGCTGGACTACGGCATAGTACACGACAGACAAATAGGGACTATATTAAATATACCTCAGACAAAGTCAGACCGTTGATAGAATAATTGCATAGTCGGGAATACGAATGCTATGAGAGTTAGTAATCATGAAATAGAAATGTCAGTCATGATTACCTAACCACACAGTCTGTCGCGGCTTGCCAACAATCCATCAGAAAGGCACATTATCATGACAAATGTAACAGTATCAGATGTCAAACCCCAGGGTGTATACCCATAATGTGTACAGGTGAGAGGTATGAAGGTAACCCGTCCTAATGAAATGTACAGAACTAGTGATACTAGGTGGACAGGTGAGAAGAAAGACATCAGGACAAATGACAAAACATGTACAACTCATAAGCATGTTTGTCCACAAATGTGAATTACAATGTATGGCCTGTGAAAGTCAATGTGGAAGGTTAATAGACTCAAACGACATGTGTCTCTCAGGATGTCATGCAGTCTCACCGATACAGTGTCCAGTCCACCATACTCGTACGTGAGCTCTGCCATTGACAGAAAGCGCAAATACCGGCCTACACATAAGGTACATGATGGAATAAGTAGTGTGGATAAGCACCTGTTGGCCTGTGTGAGGAATATAACCCAGTGGGTGGGTGTGTTCAGCAATAGGAATGTAATGGTAACTGGCCTGTGATGGCGCCATGTATTGTGTGTACTGGCGTAACTGTATGAATGTGCAGATGTATGACTCATATGTGTGGTGTGTTCCTCTCACAATCTGTACCTGCATACCTCTCAACTGTACAGAATTTTGCAGAATGTCCAGATGTTTGCCTCATATATTTGGTACATTTTACATAAAATTGTGTTTTTCTGGCAAATTACTGCGAATCATTAAAGACTGAAGTTAGAAAATAATGAGAGACATTTGAGTTTCAGACTTCATACCCTTCAGAAAATTCATGCTAATGCAAAACCTGTTATTCTATCAACATTTTAAGTTTGTAAGAGCAATATTTAAAAAGTGGCCCTTCTTTTGGGCCTTTGCCCCACTTTTACTTATGGCTTTGTCCAGATTTCCTGCTGTCGGAGGTTGAGAGGTATGTGTACCTGTCTGCCAAATACCTGAGAACTGACGTCATTAAATAATGATAAACATATGTGTTCAGGACCCCAAATCCCTCAGAAAGGGCATACTAATGCAAAACCTATAATACTGCAAACTATCTATGTTTGTAAGAGCAATATGTAGAATCTGCCCCTATCTGTCCTCCCATCATGTTAGGCTTTGTACAGATGTTTTGCACTAGGAGGTTGATAGGTATGATCAGAAACAGATACATGTCTGAGGAAACAGCATTATCGACTGCAAGATAACGCAGAAGGTATGAAAAGCGCTGCAGTAGGAAGTTCATCCGCAGGTATGTGCTGACATGTCAAATGACACAGCAGTCTACAGGAAGTACCTATAAGGTGACACCTTTACCAATGATGACAGTGGGACATACCCACAGCCATGCATACACCACAAATAGACATAGCACACAGCAAAGTCTAGGCCATGATACACAACGCCTTTGGTGTTTATGGATTGAGTGAGAGCACAGCAAGGAAAGATGATTGCCAGGCTATTCAGCAAACACCCGCAGGGGCATGCAAGACCGCCCGTAACACGAACATTGCACGGACAATGTTGGGATTTGCAACATAACCCATTTGTATGTGTAAGCTATGCAAATGATGTAATTATAGGGTTGCCACCTTTCCAAATGGCCAAAGTGGGACATTTGTGCTACAAACATCAGATTTTGCAGGGCAAAACATACCCATGGCCAGTACAAAGGACAGAACATCAATTGTTTGCCTGAATAAAAGTTTATTCTTGTAGCATTTTTGTTCCTTATTCTGTTTCGTATAACATGTAGGTGTTTCAGATACAGAATAACTGTTTTATGCAACTATTACATACAATATAGAAAATACTTTTGTCCTAAAATCTCAGGACATTTGCCATTTTCTCACAATATTTTGCAGGACACAACTGCTCACAGAGGGACTGTCCCTCGCAAAGTGGGACAGGTGGTAACCCTACGTAACTACGTGATACATGAAACAGTAAGCTGTCCATGCAAGAGCAGAGTTATGTGCAGAAATGTACCCGGATGTTATGCGACTAACGTTTTGCACGTTGCTAAACGGAGCAATGACAGCTGCAAATACAGTACGAATACAGTCGAAGAAGCATGCCAATGTCCAAGTCCAAGGCCAGTGGCAGCTTTGTCTATTGGATATCAATGAACCAGTAGTTGTCTTCCCCCGATCCCTGGTGTGGAAGCGTAGCGCAGCGTCACGAGAACACGCTGCACTTCAACACAACACATATGGATAATATACATACAAAATGTAGGTTTAGTTAGATGTTAGTACACCATGCAGATGAATGGCAAGCCGGAGACAACATGGCTACTGCGTACTGGTACGTATGTGTGGAAGCGCTCTGTCAGAGATGTAACAAAGCATTTGTAGGCAATGTGAGGCAAGTGAGGCTGAGGATAGTGAATCACAACATGTCATGCCATATGGGCCAAGCCTGTACTGTGTACTGTAGGTTAAGTGGACTATTAGAGTAGAAGATAGGTGACAACAGGAGTGTGTATGTACAAAACACTGTAACCTCACTGGAGCAGTGTCACATGTGTGCTGTCAGTACTCAGTGGAAGAGGCGTGTCATTAGCTATGCCAGGGAACGTCAGGAGACTGATGGCATACGCCATGGATACCACCGATGTGACATGCAAACCTGCCCACAGTGTGTCTGCGCCCGTGCGCACCAGTAAGCCCAAGTAAGTATGTTTGCACGTGTGTTAGCCCGTGTGCACGTGTGGAAGAACGAGTAAGCTAGTGTACAAATGGTGAAGCCCGTGTAATGTCGTGTATGCATTTGTAAGCAGGTATACATGTGTACTACACACATCACACACGTACTGCACACACAGACACACATGCTGCCAATACTACACACATCAGTGAAATGGCACATGGATGGAGACTACATCATTAGAGGTAACAGTGCTGTAAACTATGCTACAGTGATGGTCATAGCTGCAATGCATCATGCCTGCTGAAGTACACCTGGAAGTAACACACTGTGTGTTAGCAGCATGCTAACATCAATACAGTGGATTAAAGCCACTGTGTGCAGCAGCAGCAGGTTAGTCAGATCCAGCATCAATGTTACATATCACAGGTGGTGGCACAGGTGACATCATATGCACAGGGTGTGGTGTTAACATGTCCAGAGCTGTCATAGAGCCATCCAGTGTACACGTAGGTGTGTGTGTGTGAGGGACAATGGTTATTGCATGGCCCAATGGTGGCGCAATGGGTGTGTGTATGTGATAGCCGTAGCTGTTTGTGGTAAGTGTGTGTGTGTGTCTGCATATACACAGGTACAGCATGTGTCAGCCATACACAGATTCATCACCCAAAGACTCCCTATGCTGTGGAATAAAATCCCGGTATATGTGAGTCAGAGCACCTCGCTGGCCTTGTTCAAGAGAAATCTTGACCAATGGATGGGAGATCGCAGATATACCCCAGGGATTACCTCAGTGTCACTGCTCGACAGAGGCACAGCAAAATAATGGGTATAGTTCCCCATACTAAAGGGGTGGCGTAAGCCACAAAACTATGGGCTAGGCTTGTAAATGCCCTCGGGCAGATAGCCTAGTATGAACCAATGAACCTATGAACAGGAGGTTGTGGGACAGTCACACACCGTACCTGCCAGAATGTAGAGATCCCCATTACTGGCCATGGACACCCCTCCATGCATCCAACACAGCCCAGTCCTGCACCTGTCAATGTCTACACATACAGTCCTGGGATCTGAACCACAACCTGTGGATAAACGTGTGTCTGTAATGTTAACCTGGGGTGCATAGACTTGACAGTTACTACAGACAGATATGAGCCATACTCACACTCCAATGTAATAACCATTGCTGACTGTTTCAGAGATCTGCATACGACCACTCAAAGGTGCTGCACTAACATTGTTTCCAATGCCCGTGTAATACCCAGCATCACAATAACTGGTCACTACACATGTATAACCCACGATCACTACAGCACACAGTATATGCACTATCACAGAGCCATAGCAGATGTACATACATCCAAGGTGTTCACATACAGACAATGCAGCACAGTCTAGAGTGATAATCCCAACATACATATCTATATACACTATGTATATATATATATATATATATATATATATATATATATATATATATATATATATATATACATACATATATCCTCTCTCTCTCTCTCTCTCTATATATATATATATATATATATATATATGTATATATATATATATATATATATATATATATATATATATATATATATATATATATATATATATATATATATACACATACATATATCCCTCTCTCTCTCTCTCTCTATATATATATATATATATATATATATATATATATATGTATATATTATATATATATATATATATATATATATATATATACACACACACACACACACACACACACACACACACACACATGTGGCAGGGTTGGGAGCAGAACATAAATGTAAGCACTGTACCACACGACAGCATTATGCAGTTACAAAACACGCTACCGTGATCAGTGGATCACATGATTCACACAGGCACACGTCTAGCCTGCAGACAGCAGCATCAAAGGCAAAGTCGCCGCACAGATGTTATGGAGAGTGAATACTGTCAAAGCAATGTACTGTTGTCATGCAGCTGAAAACACACACACACACACACACACACACACACACACACACACACACACACACACACACACACACACACACACTTGGCAGGGCTGGAAGTTGAACATACACCTAACTACCCTAACACACTACTATATGACGCATTTACAGAATGTGCTACTGAGATTACTGAACACGGCACTCCCAGAGGCATACTTCTAGGTGGGTGACATCATCTGCAAAGGCAAAGATGTCGGTAGCAAACTGCTGTGGTGTGCGGCATCTAAAAGCAAGACTGAGTCCCCAGGCGGATGAGAGCATGCATGCAAATACACACACACACACACACACACACACACACACACACACACACACACACACACACTTGGCAGGGCTGGGAGTCGAACATACACCTAACTACCCTAACACACGACAGCATGACGCATTTACAGAATGTGCTGCCGAGATTACTGAACACGGCACTCCCAGAGGCATACTTCTATGTGGGTGACATCATCCGCAAAGGCAAAGAAATCGGTAGCAAACTGCTGTGGTGTGCGACATCTAAAAGCAAGACTGAGTCCCCAGGCGGATGGGAGCATGCGCGCAAACACACACACACACAGACACACACACACAGACACACACACACACACACACACACACACACTCACACACACACACTTGGCAGGGCTGGGAGACATTGAAAATGGACACCTGTTGCCTGGATGACCACCATCGCTATACAGGATGTCAATGGCCATGCCCACACGCTTAGTATCACACGTCTGTTTGGAATGTACTGTGTGTCTATCTACACAATGGCATACTGGGCATGCTCACACACTTAGCAGTTGCAAAGGGCCATCTTGCATGCATGCACACGAATTCTAAACACGGAAGGGAGCAGTTTGGAATGTACTGTGTGTCCATCTACACAACGGCATACTGGGCATGCTCACACACTTAGCATTTGCAAAGGGCCGTCTTGCATGCATGCACACGGATTCTAAACACGGAAGGGCGCAGTTTGGAATGTACTGAGTGTCCATCAACACAACGGCGTACTGGGCATGCTCACACACTTAGCAGTTGCAAAGGGCCATCTTGCATGCATGCACACGGATTCTAAACATGGAAGGGTGCAGTTTGGAATGTACTGTGTGTCCATCTACACAACGGCATACTGGGCATGCTCACACACTTAGCAGTTGCAAAGGGCCATCTTGCATGCACACGGATTCTAAACACGGAAGGGCACAATATGGTATTACTGTCCCCAAGTACATGAAGGCCACTCACATGTATTGACCAGTACACACTCAGGATCTATCACAGATGTCTCAGGTGCATATCACAGAGGTACACACCGCAATCTACAATGTAGCCCTCCAACATCACCATGTCATTGGACCAGCAATACACAGCCATACATTAACACAACACCGTGAGACTCATGACCACTGTACATAGGTCTACAGCAACTGTGCAGACTACACATGTACCGACAGGGTTCCATCCTGTCTTATGCATTGCAATGATACCACTGTACATAACCAGGTCAGCTCTACACATACCACGGGCCCTGTGTCTTACACAGCTGTGACAGATGACTGTCGCTGTACACCAATGAACACACATGTTAGGCTATGTCATACATGTAATTGCAGTGGATATGTGCAAGGACCACACACACGACACATATGTACATAGCATAGCTTTAGCTGTCCTCCATGCAAACAAGTGGCTACAGCAATCATACGCATGCAAATGGAAGGTGGGTCCATGGCTGTTGAATGCTAACAGTACATGAGGCAGCAATGTTGACCGAATACACATTCCCTCTGGACTAGTTACCCATGACACCCATCATATCATACAACAGTCCATGTGTTATGTAGGTCAACACACATGTCCACCAATTGCAATGCTTACAAACATGGCTGCATGACAGGCATGTAGGACGAACACACATGTACAATCTGTAGTGTGCATGCAGCTACCATGCACGTGCAGTAGCTGATGTAAGTAACTAATCTGTGCCTAACTACAACATGCAGTTACAATGCAGCCCCATCAATGACTCCTGTATATGGTGACATACTGACAGTACAGTGGGATGTACAGCAGGTATGGATGGATGTGTGTACATAAAGTGGTGATCCACCTGTGTAGATGGATGTTTGCCAGGGATGGCTCACAGGTGTGTCACGTGCCATCCTACCATTGCATGTGCAAACAGTACGCTATGTTACCATTACTTGACGGTGGAGACATAAAACCTACACAGCGGTCAGGTGTCACCGACAGTACATCACGTGACACCTGTACCACTTACATCCTCCCATATGCATATAGCAGCACAATTGCTGAAGGTAGCATTGGTACACATAATACGGCCAATACTGCTGCATGTTTGTCAGACGTATCATCATATAGCTGGTGTATCATTCACAGTACTGCCATGTGTGTTTGCTTGTGTTACCATATATGCCACATATGGTGGGGAATACATCCCAATTGTTACACACCCCTGTACACTGTTGTAGAGATCTGTACATACTGCAGTGTGGAAAGCATGACGTAGGCAGGTGTGGTGTGTATATCACACACATCAGCTATCCATATGTGTATGACATTTGTGGTCTCCACAGTGTGTGTGTATGTAGATATGTATGGCTGTCTGGTGCATGGAGTGAGGGTGTATGCTACCATACAGAACACACAGGATCCCTAACCCCTCATGGTGATGCAGTCCACTACCCTGTTGATGCCATTGGTCTCAGCCGCACTGGCTACCTGTACATGTTCTTTCTCTGTGTCGCGTCATGTGGGTTCACAGTACTGTGATGGTGATGACCACATAGGCAAGGGTCCTCACCTCAACACTATGGGGTGTGCATTATAGTGTTGTTGACCCCGTGAGTGTGAGCATGTTCCTGTAATGTGACAGGGTATTACTGCTACACAGTGAGGCCTCATGCTATCAAGTGGCCTCTAACATTATCATTGGCCAGACCGCTGTGTACAACCCCTGCACCATGTCAACATACCTGTAGTGTGCCCTGGTATGGATGTCATGTCTCTAGCCACTGTAGCCTATTAAACTGCCCATATGCTTCTGGAGAGTATATGTGTGGACATCTGTGTTATGTTAGACTTTCCAACAGTCAGGCTGAGGCTAAGTATAGCATGCTGATATTGCCATATGTGCCTGTGAGTACTCCACAGTTACACATGGGAGACTGCAAACAGTGCTACCTGTAGGCACATGCAAGTAGACCATAAGGAGGGAACCAGGGCATCATTACCAACATGCTGTTTCTGTTGTTACCGAGATACATACTGCGAACATATAACAATGCATGATAAACCTGTACTACATGGTATGTCTGATGCGTGTCAACAGTACACAACTAATGTAATATACACGTCTCTTACTATTCTTACACAGCTAATGTAATATACACTTCTCACTATTCTGTTCACCCTGTGCATCAAACCATTTGAGCATGTCCCTGCACCAATAGTGTGGATGACAGGGATGCGGCACAGGCTTCATCATATGGACAGGGTGATAATGTTTGCCAAGGGCATAGGCTGCACCAATGGATGACATCTTGTATGTGGGTAAGGGCCAGTGATATGATTGGACATGTCTGTTCAGTATGCATGTGGGTGTTGTGGTGCCCTACAGATGTCTTTGCTGTGTGTGTGTATGTGTGCACACATCTCTGCCTTTTGTGAGGCCTACACAGGGTATTATTGACAGCTCCAGATTGTACAGACCAGGTTGTACAGCTCACTGTGTCCGGCCACGGCCACGTGACCTGTGTCTGCCAGGGGTTGCACGGGCACTACCAGGTGGAGGTACAGCTTGCCTATTGTCCAACGACACATTTCCACTGGAATTGTGTCCCCGCTGGGAACATCCAAGGCCACGTCCATGTGGTCTGCTGTGTCCTGGTGTGGACAGCGCAGCACCAGCTGCACTGCTACTGCTACCAGCACTATGGGAGCGGGCACGTGAGGTGGCATGCTCACATTGACCTGCACTAGGTGGTGTAGCTGGCCTACGTCCACGTGGCCTGCGCCTCCCTCCTACCAGATGTTCCAGCACAGACAGCTCATGCTCGCAGATTGCCATTCCACAGTCAAGGATTCTGACCATGTCACCTAATCGCCTGTCCAGAACATCAGCAATCTGCTGTTGAGCATTTGCCAATGCCTGGATGTTGTCATTTAGGGTGAGGATCGCAGCCCTCTGCAGCCTCTGCCCTTCTCTGTTCTGCCATTCAACACGTGCCTGTGCTGCCATTGCAGTCTGGAACATGCGTCTGGTGATACCAGCTGCTGCGCTCTGTCCTGCAGGTGCATGTCTGCCAGAGGTCCTCCTACAGGCAGCACCAGCCACATGCCTGTGTGGCACATCTGCAGTCATTACACTGACACCATGGTGTGTAGACACACCTTCTGTAGCCACCACACATTCCTGTTCCATGCTAATAGACACTGACTGTCCTTCCTCTCTGGCCACTGGTGATGTGGTATGTGTTGGCAGCAGAACTGTGTGCGGGGAAGAGGAGGACATAGCTGGGATGGCAACCAATGGTACAGATTCAGCCCCTGACAACCCTGCCTGTACCTCATGCATATGTTCATCCCTGCTAGTATCTGTGGGGACACTAACATCAGATGGACCACAGGAGGGTAACGCACCTACATCACCTGTGAATGCAAAGAAAGACTCTAAATTACAATAGGCACACAGACACAGACAGACACACACGCACACACACAGACACACACCCCCCCCCACACACACACACACACACACACACACACACACACACAAACACACACACACACATACAGACACACCATGCATGTGATTTGGCAGATGGCATGCAGCATGTCTGTGATACGGCAGAGGGCATGCAGCTCAGACATTGATAGTGTTAGTAAACATACCTCCCTGGGGTGCACACTGCAGCAAGCAGGTGTCATATCAGTAGCCATGCAGTTCACACTATCATGGTAGTATGCATGCATACCCGTGACACACCATGTGGACCAGAACAGGATAACAGTACACATGGCTGATGTGACCTTGACATGTAATCTGCTGACGTGTGCATTAACATGCATACATGTCTGACACAATGGTGCAGTGACACATGTACAGCATCGTAATGGGCATCACATTGCGGTGTTGTCTGTATGCCCTACAGATAGAATCATGTTTAGCAAATGTGCATGAGCATGGAAGGGTAGTGTGAGTCATTTACATTGCTATACAGTGTGAAGTACAGACACTGTGCCATTGCATGGCATCATGAGGCATCTATATTGCTGTACCATGCATTATATGTACATATTGCATAGCCATAACTGCATGCATACCCACAACATAACTGTGGATTGTGACCCACCATGCTGAGGTGTATACACACCAAACCATGCTGTGTCAAGTGACAGGTTAGTGGAGGACCTACAGATGACACCCCTGCACAACAACTGCAGGATCCTGGCTGCCTGGCAACCATGTCTACACATAGTGGACATGTCAATTCATTTCCCACGTGACATTCATGTACCACACACACGAGGTGCACAACTAACGGTGATGTCCTACAGCAGCAAGGGAAATGTACAGTATCTGTGGCCTGATGTGGCATCAATGTCTGTGGAAGCTGTACAGGTGACTACTGTCATGCTATGACACAGTCGTGATGTTCAACAGATCTTATATGGTAGACGTCAGTGACACCTCCACTAGCTGTACACAGGCTTTTAGGATGTCCAGTGTACCACATCAACTGTATAATCAGTCAACTAAGGCTATAATTGGACCATGTGTGGATAATGTGCAATGGGGTGTGTACACATCACATCTACTGTGTGGCTATGTGTCTCTGGCCATCCCCCATGGCCATGTGTGCACATGTGTTGACCAAATGTGTGTGATGGCCATCTCACATGTCTTTATTGTCCCATATGACATACACCCTTAGATGTCAGATATGTCACCATCCACAGGGCTATGCAGTCAATGGGTTGTATGTTTGGTATGTAGGGTATGGGTCATGGGATAGTGTGACAATATTGCAGCCAGAACACTAAGTGTCTGGGACATGTCAGATGGCACATCACAATGTGTGCACCCAATGCAGGGGCATATAACACAATGGTGACACCTGTGGGCTGCCCATATCACAGCTCACTGTGTGGTACTGTTTGCGTACCACACATGTTGTTCCACTGCATACTACATATGCCTCCATTGTAGAACACCTCCACCGTTGTATGCACAGCTGACCACACATGTAGCAATGACAACTACTGTGGTTTCAAGTCAGTGTATCATTTTGTTTGTATTTATTGCACATGGGTGGCCTGTGTGAATGATGGGTGATGCAACCTGTATATTGTGACTGGAACAAACATCAAGTGTGCAACTGTTAACTGGCCACATGGCAAATAGATCTATGCTTTAACATGCTTGATACTGATGACAGTCTCACCTGCAATGAACTCATGTCTGTGTGGCATGCCAGAGATACCTGTATAGAGGTGACACAGCAGTATGAACATTATCCCTGACTGTCTGACAGCCACAGGGTGCACTGTGCAGGTTAACACATTTGCCTGTATAATAGCATGTAGTATGCACATGTGTGCATACACAGGGTAGCCTACTGTAGTATGCAGCATGTGTGCCACATACCTTGCATATGTTATTACTTTACATAATGTACAGTGACACATGCAACTAAATGGGATATAATAGCCATATGTGCAGTACTGACTTACCAGGAAAATCCAGGCTTATTGGTTGGGAGACACCCACCTCCACGATGGCAGCTAGTGTGTGTGGATACTGTTCTGAGGGTGTCCCCAGACTGGCCAGTAGCTCCTCGGTGTGTGTGTGAGTGGGGGCTGGGTTGGTGGCCCACCACCTGTTCCACATTGTTCCCTGGTGATTGCAGTGGTACGCTGTTTTGCATGTCGTATCAAGTCCATGCAGTGTCTGCGCACCTGCTGGTAGGTGCGGTTATGGACACCCATATTGTTCACCCTCCTGCGTAGATCCTGCCACAGGTCGTCCTGCTGCTGGGCATGCTGTGGCACATGGCTGAACAACACCTCGTAGTTCTCATGAAGGTACGGGATGAGGACATCATCCTCCTGGCGGCTGTACGCTGGAAGGTGTGTATGAGGCATTATCTGTAAGACATAATGATGGTGACAGGTCACAGTTTCAGAGATGTACAGAGATACTGCTGCACATACATTTCTATGACATCTAGTACATCTGCACAGTAATCTTTGCAAATCATCATGACACTGACACGACTGACGTGTTTGTGTCACACACATGTAACACCTGTTATGCATTGGATATCATCACCATATATGTGTGTCACCTCATTACAGTGTTCATACTCCATGTGAATGCTGTCTTGATGTGGGCATGTCTATTTGCCTGTACTGATGTTCTTACCTATCTGCACATGCCTGGATGTGTCCACAGTACTGCTGTTGACCTTGATGCTGTGTATATGTCACATATCAACACAGACACAGCCTTAATGGACTTGAGCAGTGACAATGCACACATACGCATGGACACCTGTACATGTATGTGTTTTGCCATATACATCTATTCAGCACTGTACAGTTGTTCAACATCCTGCCATGGATCACCTGTGTTGCACATGTGATAGACATGGGACAATGGCTAGTCGGATGTCATTCGCAGGGATCGTTATCAACTATTGCATGTATGGGCAAGGTTTCTCAGCTGTAACAGACAGCCAGTATGCCACCGCAAGGTGCATCAGTGCCGCATTACTGATCCGGACAGTTGATACTACATCTACCATGTGGCCATCACACGATGTATGACTGGGATGACATGTGCAGCTTTGATGGACAGGGTTGCATGGTTTGGCAGGAGTATGTCACATGTATGGCACAGGGATCTGTCCAGCATGTGGCGATCCTAGTATTAGGACAGTGGCTGTCCACGACGTATGTCTTACGGATCAGGATATGGACATGTAGCATGTTCATCATCATGGTGTAGCAAATGTCTTTATGCAAGGTAGACAGTATGCTGCGTAGTGGGGGTGAGGATTGTGAAGGCTGGTATCACCCATCCACGCATGGCCATTACCCCTTAAAGGTGATATGTGATCCAATATTGGTCACCCCAGTGCTGTATATGCCTGTCCAATGATCTCCATGCTCATGGATGGCACCCTGTCATGACATGGGTACCTCGTATGACTACCCAAGTGGCCTGGAGATGTCACCAAGGCAGGGAGGTGTACTGCACAGCACCATCCCTTACACAGTGTCCCTTATGTTGACTACAGCCTAGGTGGTAGTTAATGGGTACATAGATGTTCACCTAATGGTGACAATGCTGATATCATCCATCAGAATGTGCACATATGTCACACACCTCACCCACACAGCCCATTCTGTATGTTGTTCACAACACTGACACAGCTATTCCTCATAGGTCATGGACATTTACATCCTTACATACACAGATGCCTAACATTTGTCTGTGTGGTATGGGCTACAATGATGGTGGAGTACAACACATTAACCCTGTTCTACTGTAGCTGACACTGGTGTGATATGCACATGTCACTCTGGCACCTTTTGTAGTTGTGAGTCTGTCAACAGGCACTGATAGAACACTCCTGTGACATACAAAGGTATTTATAATCAAACATCCGTATGGTCTTGTACATCTGTACTGCTAACATCTACAGTGATAATGGTTCATGGACATGCACACCATACTCAGCAGGTGCCACCCATTATGACTGTCATCACCACTTGTGGGTTGATATTATCCAACACCCTATCTGTATTATATGGTCATGCTAGGCACTTGTTCAGAACATGAGCATGTCATGAGCTACTGATTAATATAGAACCCATTCCACACCATTTCCCACAGGTACACTGGCTGTCCTAAAATTTTCAGCTTGCTTATGGTACAACAGCTGTTGTACACACGTAACGCACATATCCTGCAAGACATGGTTGTATATACAGACATGTCCGACTGTCACGTACCAGTACTATTGCCTGTCTATATGATGGACATGTCATACATGTGGCAATAGAGCAATTGTCTCATGTACACATTCATTGCTCACCTCCCAACATACGACACTGCAGCCTGTGGGGGATGCACTTATGCAGCCCTGCTGGGGGTAATGCTGTCACCAACCCTGGCTGCACCTGACAGTCATGTGGGGATGTGTAACATTCGCAACACACCCCACTGATCACATAGTCTCACATGATCTCTACCACAGTGCAGTACCTCTCCATACTCTGTGTAGGCACCAGAGGCAGCCACCATCATGGAACACAACACCACCAACTCATAGCCTACAGACTCATGTGTGCCCATCACATACAGCCAATAGGGTGTTATAACATACACAACACACCAGTCATAGGTGAGTCTGTAGGCGGTCACACTGCAGCTCCACACAGCAGGCTACACAAGGTTCATAGGTTCATAGGTTCATAGGTTGGTACTAGGCTATCAGCCCTAGGGCCTATACAAGCCTAGCCATAAGAATTCCCTGGCTATTTCTTCCCACATTATTTACTTTCCTGGACCCCTGTCTAGCAGGGCGACTGACGATAGTTGCTTACATCTTGCTGTCGGGTAACTGGTTCTGCAACATAACCTGTGCACCCATGCCACACCTCACCAGGTATGATGTGACTGTCATTCTCCATGTTAGTGTGACTGCCCTGAGATGCCACTTCACAGACTACGTGTGCAGGGACATGCAATAGCTCACCAGTGTTGTAGCCCTGAAGGTGTGGGCCTAGCCCTGGGGAGCATTATGCATTCATCCGGACCCGATACCACTGTACAATGACTGACTGTGTCACTTCAACAGTTGCCTGTGCTTCTGCTGTCATTCCACAGGCATCTGGTATCTGTCCTCTTTGACTGACCTGGTCAAACACAATGCTTTGGCACAGATGACCTGCACCTGTCAGCCCTGGGAGTACAGATCACATGTAAGGCTCTTGCTGCTTCTATACTGCCTGTCTTGCACAGTTTCCAATAACAGTCACCGGCAGAACGGGAACTGGCAAGCAGGACATGGGGTCATGTGATACATTGCTTGCATCTTCCTCTGTGACACACGCAGGCAAGGCACACCTTATAATTCACCACTCCATTATCTCTGCAGTGACTGGGACCTGCCTCTAGGCTCTGCAGAGCACACCTGCAATGACAGGTTATAGACAGACCATACCTTTCAGGCACATACCTGGACCGGCACACCCACAGCTGGGTGTTCCCATATCCCACTATGTTGTACACACATCCTGGCTAGTTACTTAGCACAATGCATCAGAGGTGCTCCATGTGCAACTAACTGTGTCTGGAACCGCTATATACATTGTAACAAGCTACAGATTGAACAACATACCCCACCGTTACCAGACCTAATTTGTTGGTGTACTGGACAGTAGGGCTCAGACAGCTACTACTGATGTGTGAATGACACTACCACACACTTAACTGGGATAGCCGCTCATGTACCGACACATCCATGAGTCATAACCTCCACTCGGCTGGATCAACCCATACACACCACCTCCAAGACCAACATTAACCTTGACATAAACACTACCAACATGTGACTGGTGTTCCACACCTGGGGTTATCCCCTCATTGGTGGATTCCAAACATATACTAATCAACCTTGTTAGCCACATCCCGGCATCACACCCTTCACAGCATACACAGTACATGAGTACTACAACACCTACTACAGACATCTTATGACAGCGGTTGTTAATGTCATGACACCCGTGCAGATGGACAATGCACTTACAAATGCTGAAACATACCCCAGTGCACTTCATTAGCATGTACATGACTGCATGGATCATGCTATTCCACACAGAGCCATGATGGTACATACCAGATAACAGACGCCACTCTGGTGGTCAAGTTCCATGGACATAATGTACAACAACAGGTGGAGGCTGTTGCACAGTGGTGTACAATCCCATGGGTGGTGTAGCTCACTGGCCAGCCTCGGTAGGGCCACGGGATCCCTCATCACATACTCCAAGACTAGCTACGTAAACATTATGGTGACACTTTCCGGGGTGTACCACAAGGCATTATGGTGGTATGTCAGTAGTCATTGGAAACACCCACATCTGCTCTCACATACAACAGTCACTCAGGAACATTACAGACCCAGGTGATGTTGGCAACATGCTGGCGGATGGATTCAATGCTAACATTACACCCTCTCACTCACTACAGGGCCACAATCCATGCAGGAACATTGTGGTGTCCCAGCGGTCACACCTACACAGTACTAACCTGCACTCTATATGTCCTGGGACACTGGCCCCATGTCACCTTCCAAAGTCCCAGGCTGTGATGTCCACAAACCTCTGGACGACATGTCTCCCCACTAGGCCACCATATTCAGTAATAGCCTTGTATCATACATTGTGGCCCCTGAATGGCACACAGCAACATTTATCACACTCCACACAGGTGGCACCACAATGCACGAGTGGGACTATAGTCCTACTCACCTGACTGGACTGTTCTGCATGGCTATGGGGCACATCATCAAGGACGTCATTCACAGAGACATTGTTGGGCTCTGGTCCTTTGATGCCACCTGGGTTAGACTTGTTAGGGCCAAATCATGGCCCATACACCTGGTGGACTCCTTTCATACAGTTACCAGGGTAGTTGATGATGGTACGGGAGTCCACACATCCTACATTGTCCTCTCATTGCCTTTCAGCATCGTTCTCCATTCTGGTATTGACAAAATAGACATCCACCTGCACATCGTACCCTATGTCTCAGGATATTATGCAACGTGGCTCATGGACAGGACACACACAATGAGGGTAGCATACCATAGTATTTACTGCATTCCAGTTACATTTGCCATACCACAGTCCTCAGTCATTGGGCCCCTCATGTTCAGTATATGCTTCCCTGAGGTACAGGCTAGCACAGAGGGACTTTCCCTGCCTAGCTTTACAAACTCCTGCATACAAAGCACCATGATTGATCCACCAGCTGATACTGACTCCATCCATATGGGTGTCACTGTGACAGATACCTGATATGAATATCATGGCCTCAAGCTGCATGACACAAGGTGCATGAACATCACCTTTGCATTACACCACTCACCCACTGACTATCACACAGGTGGTAGTCCCCGACATACATGTAACATTGTACATGTTTGTAGTACACACATATGTTGCACCCACTCCTGTGGTTACCGTATTGCCACTGTGGCATGGATATCCTTCTACGTGGCCACACTTATCTGTACTAGGTGTGTAGCTGGTACATAGGCACCCATTATACCTCTGAACTCAAGACGTCTACACACATTCAAGGGTACACCACCTCATTTAGGGTGTACCTTACACAACAGCTACAGCTTTACATACCACACCATTAACACGCCATGACGTTTATTGAGCTCCGACAGTTAAAGTATGCGGCTGAACTACGGACACCACGTCTGTACACATTTGCATACTACATACTCAGGGATGACCTCTGCTGAACAGACAGGGCCCATGTCCACAACAATATTAATGGACATACTCCACATACACGACATAAGCAAAAGCCACTGTGAGCAACATGCTCATGGATATGTGCACACACGCAACAATGAGTGGGATGTGCTTGAGGGTTACATTTGCAAAACCGGTTACTCACCTTGCTTTGGAACATGAGTCCTATGTACATCACGCAGGGACACTCAGTAGCACTGTTCATGTGATACCTCCCTTGGGGGTTGGGAGACACATGTACGCCAGGGATCACTGCAGTGGCTGTACTGTGCAGAGGTGCAGTTTCACAGGACACTACCCTAGAGAGGTGCCACTGGTGTGAACACTGTAGTTGTGCTTACACATAGACTTGCCAGACTGCATAGTACCCCACTATGAACATGTGAAGCTATTACATGTCCTATGTGCATGGTTACTTAGTAGCCCTTCCATTTAGATTAGCTATCATGCTATCGCTATGTCCCGTGCCTACAAGCCATATGTATCCTGTTATTGTACATGCCAATAGACAATACCTTTGGTATGCATGATATGCCTGTTATGCTGTGTAGAATATCTGACATATCTACCTACAATACTATACATTACACATATTTCACATAGTATCCCATAATGCAAAGCATAATTGCACAGTGGGACAACCTTAGACATGTCATTGTCCTTATATGCCCATACACATGTCTACTGTGACAGTATATCAACATATACTATCCCCTGCTATGGCACGTACTTGTTGGACATACCCTACCACTGATGGTGGGTTGTATGGAAATGTTCTGTTTAAAGCCCTCATGTAGCATCCCTTGTGGTGTCTGTGATGTGTACCTTGTGGCCCACTGCTGGACACACAGTTTCTACATGCGTTAGTATGCTCAGCAAGACATCACTACATAAATACCTTTTCCCACTTTATGCATTGCGGACACTTTTAATTAATGCAAACCAGGCTATACATACAGTAAATAATTAATAAAAAAACATGCTATACATAAACCTACATACCGAGTGTGCTACATAACTTGTTATCGTTACGGACTTTCGTCTCTATCTCTCTCACACTGCTAAAACAGGTAGTTTGTATGAGCATACGGTTTGAATGTCTAGCAAGTCATCCTTATATACGTCGATACCTGTAACATGTGGTTTCCTCCCGCTAATTGGTGTTCCTGAGTGACTAATTACTTGCATATCAGCTGTGCAGCTACTCCATTAGCCAATTACGTGCCAACAGTGGGGTATAATTTAATTCTCCACTTGGGCGTTGCCCATTTGCCCTACCTTCGGGAGACAGCCGGTATTGTGTTTTGTTATGTGTAATTGCAACTGCTATGCATAGAGACAATTATACTTTGGATTCATATCTCCCGTGGATTGTGTGTGACAGCTAGAGTATGTGGTTCAACATGTGGGTGTTCCTGTCATCCCAACGTCTGATAACAGACTATTGCAAACAAAACCTGTAACATCGCCATTTGTTCCATTATATAACGGCTGCAGTTTTGCATGGCACCTTTAATTGTATCTCTCACAAGGTATGTTGACGGTTCTGCAGATGTAATTGACTAACTGGATGTTTGTGCTGTTATTGCAGTCTGTATTGCTTTAGTTTCTAGTGTGGGGGATGTCGGTGGGTGTACGTAGCATATACAGGTTTGTGGGGCTTGCATTTATACATATTCCATATATATGTGTGTGGGCTCCGTCGTTAATTAAAGAGCTATCAGTTAGTAGACTTATGTTACGGGATTGTACATTGGGCTGTTGTTAATTGGTTTCTATATAGTATGCAGGTGAGGTTAATATGTCCATACCTCTGGAATTGCAGCGATATGTAAAGGGATATGTCTAACTGACAGCTATCCTGTGTATTTCTGTCCCAGATATTTGCAGTCATTGGGGTCGTGTTGGTAACAGAACCTCTTTGCCATGGGTTGCCACCTTTTCATATGGCCATTGTTGGACACTTTGCGGGACGCACAGCGGTGTTTACAGGCCAACACATAGCCATGGTCAGTACACAGGTTAGCACATACTTTTATCCTCAATGCATACCTATTGTGGGACTTTGGCTACTTATCATATTGCATGTAACATTTACGTTTCTTACATACAGGCATAACTATTTAATGCAACTATTACATTATATATGGGACATATTAATGTCCTACGATCCCGGATATTTGCTCTTTGTAATGTTTTATGTCAGGACACACCTGCCCAGGGAGGGGCTGTCCCTCCTAATGTGGGACAGGTGATAACCGTATGCCTACGGCTAGCTATACCCACACCTACCATAATGATATACCTCTGAGTTGGCACTAACAGACACATGATGCGGACACTCACACACATTACAGTCACATGGAGATGCAAATGGCACCCTCAACACACACATACACAGACTACAACGCTCACAAACACAGTTGAACACAGTACCTACGTGGACCGCAACACCGGCAGCGATAAATAATATCCCTTCATATCATTATACTATTACTCGCGGTTGTACTGTTCCGGTACTGTGTTCTTTCGGTCTTTCAGCCTGGTTACTCATGTCGGTATGTTACACATTCCATAGTTGGCGGTATCCTATTTATTTGTACCCCCGCGGTGTTATGAATGCCGTTGACCTATCTATATATATTTGCAGATATCGCTGACTCAGTATATATCAACATATGTCACTCTATCGCCCTTTCTATCTGTATTATATATATGTATGTATGTGTACACATATATATATATATATATATATATATATATATATATATATATATATATATATATATATATCTGATGGGGAAAGTGACAGGCAAGCTACACCTTTCATTGTGTACTTGTTGGTGTATACTGTTTCCTGGACTCCGCACGTTTGTGTCTGTACCTGTCACATTACACACCTGCCGTAGGTTAGGGTTACCAGCTGTCCCATTCTGCGAGGGACAATCCCTCTTTGGTCAGTTGTGTCCTGCACAATATTTGTGAACATGGCAAATGTCCTGGGATTTTAGAACATACTTATTTCCTATAGTTTATGTAATAGTTGCATAAAACAGTTATTCTGTATCTGAACCACCTATATGTTCTAGAAACAGAATAAGTAAGTAAACATTACAAGAATGAGCTTTTATCTAAGTAAAACAGTGCAGTTCTGCATTTCATGCTGGCCGGGTGTATGTGTCGGCCTGCAGACATCTGACGTATGTCCCACATTGGTCATTTGAAGAGGTGGCAACCCTACCATAGGTACATCTTGCCTAGCAATAGTGTTAGGTGAGTCTATACATGATTGCGTATTCTACACCTGGCAGTGGTCGTTTTTACCCTTCAGAGCAGGTGCTATTAGTACAAGGGTGAATAATGCTGGTTTCACCTGTTCTGGACATCACTGACCGTGATCTGCGCAATATTCGGTGTAGCTTATCCCTGTTTCGCGCATATCCATATAGTCATATTTAAACGTCGCTTACCAGCAGTGGGCAATGCATATTCCCGGTAACCTGTGCTAAACATGATCTGCTGACCTGCATCCAACATGCATTACTCGTGCCTTCGAGATTACGTTACATCCCTTGCAGGAAGTGGGACCGGGAACATGCACGACGGTCACTGCATTTAACATATGGCCATCTGGGATTTGTACACGTGTTATGTCGTTTTGTACGTGGAGTATACTATGGCTGTTACTCCATACTGCACTCACATGGGTAACTCAGTTAGTTTACATATTGATGAGTCCAGTTAATGGTATGTCCATGTGATGTTTACTGGATGTGCTCCGGCATTGGGTATGTATATCTCAGTGAGCCACACACGATACTGTGCTACACCTTCAAATGACCGTGGGTGGAGCATGCTGGGGTGACGAATACCTGTCATGGGTACACCACATGCCTTGACACAACATCCATGATTATATTATGTGCAGCCCCTCATTAATGCAGCAGGGACTCTGTGCTGAGTGTGTGCAGAACAGTGCTTACACACATGTGCTCCCACGATTGCCTCTGCTCCTCTACGCGACAGTTGGTTACTCGATGTTGTGGCAACAGCGGACACTGTTTGCCCCATTTGGTGTATGGCCTCTGAAAGTTGGCCGTGAACCTACTGTTGTACCTGGGAACCTACACACACAGCACCACCATATGGTAATAGGCGCATGTACTGTTCAGGTGTTGACATTCCCCGTTCCTATAGCTGTTGTGTGTACAATGTTTGAGGGCTGCCTATGTGGGATTCACACAGTGGGCCACCTATACATTACAATTTACAGGTGGTCGTGCTTGTGTGCCATCCATTTTACTGTGTGTGCAGGTGGAGAGGTGTGTTAGTCTGTAGGGGCCTACACTGTCAGAGTATGTGCTATACGTTCCCTCTTTGCCAAGGCATAGGCATATTGGGCATGCCTCTGTCTGCCTACTGGGGCTGGCACAGTGTGTTTGTGGTCTGAATCCCTCTGTGCCTGTGATGGCCTTGGCAATTGCGGTGGGCTATGAGGGCGATCACCATTTTGTCCCTGCTGCAGCTGTTTCCGCAGGATCATATTATGTAGCATGGCACATACTATGACGATGTGGGCACATGTGCCTGGGGAGTACTGCAAGGCTCCACCAGATGTGTCCAAGCACCTGAACTGGGATTTCAGCATCCCAAACACACGCTCTATGATGATTCTAGTTTGTGCGTGTGCCTCATTATAGCGTTCTTGCATGGGTGTGTGTGCATTTCTGATGGGAGTCATCATCCACGGCTCCAGTGCATAGCCAGCATCCCCCACAAGGTCGCCATGTGAGATGTCCCCTCTGACAAATACCTGATACAGCTGTGAGGCATGCCAGATATGGGAGTCATGGTAGCTGCCAGGGCTGCCAGCACACACATCAATGATAATGCCCTGGGCATTGCACACGACCTGGCAGTTGATGGAGTGGAATCCCTTGTGGTTTATATAGCACCTACCATGCTCACCGGGTGGTGACTTGATTTGTATGTGTGTGCAGTCTATCACACCCAGTACTTCCTGGTAGTGTGCCACATGGTGGAAGTGACGCATATTGCTGGCCAACTCCTCCTGAGTTCAGGGGAAGTATATATGCTCATTGGCATGTGGTAACATGGCATCCAGGAACTGGTGTAGTACCCTGAATGCTGATGCCTGTGAGATCCACATTATATCTCCAGTTGGCCTTTGAAAGGTACCTGTGGCTAGTATTCGCATGCTTACACATACCTTTGTGTCCACTGGGATGGGTTCCCCTCTATTTCTGGTTCTCAGGCGTGGCCGGCACAGCTCCACTATTTGCTGTAAGATGTCCCTGTCCACCTTGTAATGCTCTACTATCTCCAGATCATGTAGCCCCTGGTAGGTTACCCTTGGTCTGAACACTCTTCTCCTCCTCCGGGGCCTGCGGTGGTTGTCAGCATCATCCTCCACAACAATGTCAGTCTCTAACACATGCTAATGAATCACAGCTATGGCAGCTCCCAACATGTACATTTTAAAAGTTCCCTGTATGTTTAGACCTATGGTGTAGTGTTTGGGAATTCACAGGTGTGTGTAGGGTGCTTTCACACTTTATACTATTGTGCTGTGAACACCGATGATGTCATAGGGTGTGTATGTACGATCGTAGCTACAGGGTATCTTATGTGTTTTACTACCGGAGCTACTATTGTGATGCCTTTGGTGTTGAATTATATTTGGCTGCCGTGGATTACCTCTTGACCTTCCCTTTACATTTCTGCATGTTCCACCTACCATTTTCTGGCATGTATCCAGCAGCCTGCCTTCATTTGTACTTTCCTAGACCTGGCGTATCTTGTGTAATGTGTGCTATTGCCAGCCTACTGTCGGTTTGCTTTGCTCTGCTATGACAGATCTCCTATCTTTGCAATCCAATGCCTCCCCTCCTTTCTTTGCATTCCGATGCCTCCCCTATCTTGTTTTGCAGGTTTCTGCGAGCAGACTTGACAGCTGCCGTCGATTGGCCACCGTGTGTTGATTGGTGTTTATTGCTCATTAGTACGCCAGTTACCCTACTTCAGCATTTCCTTCTTTTCTTCCCCTGACCTTCCTGTTTGTGCTATTGTTCACGCCGCGTGCATCCACTTACTGGGTTTCGGGCACGTTTTCATCCCCGTACACATGCGCTTTTGGGCACCATGTGTGCTCTCAACTAAATGATTCTATACCTTCCTCCCCACCCCTGTCCTGCAGCTTTGCTTAGCAACGGCCAGGCCAGTTTGCATTGCTCCAATGTGCTTGCTGCTATGGTGGTACACCCCTTTGCTGATGTCATGTATCTCCTCTGAGCCACTCCTCGGTATTATAGCGCTGTGCTCTATGGTTCAACCTTCATCCAGCAGGACATTTGCGATTCAGTATTATCTGCCGCATTTGCATGGCATTGACTACTAATTCATAGTTACCGCGCCGAACACTGTCGCAGGCCCTTAGCAACCCTTGCACCTTGGTTGTGGTGTTCCATGCCTACCATTGTGTATTATGGTGTAAACCTGATTTGTATTACATTGCGATTTTATGACATTTTTATGTATTTTCTTTATGTTCCAGTTTGCGCACACATGCCCTGCGGTTGTACTGTGCATTACTGTGGACATGACATTACATGTTGTTTTGTAGGTGTTGTGCATCTTTTCTTATGCCATTTTCTATGTATTTAGCCATTGGCATATGTTAACTTTGCAATACATGAGTCTGGTCTGCTTCCAAAGCTCCGATGTTCTGTTTGGGAAAATGTAAACCGTGCTTTTTGGTTTACATTTCCGTGGGCTTACGCTATACCTGCACCACTTCATGAATCACTATCTGCCTTCATTTGCATGGTGCGACACTGCACATAGGGTGATTAGCATACCTATGCAGAGGGCTGCACAGTTCTTGCGTACGTCGGTAGTGCACGTGGTATTGGATCGTACCTAAATCGCTCAACGGCCATATTTGGCGTTATTCCACCTACGCTACGCCTGCGCCTGGCGCAAGCTTCATGAATCCTGGGGAGGATCTTTTTTACTTCTCTAGCTGCAATCAAATTCCGCCTCCTTTCTTAGTTTCTATGCTATCTTCATTTGATTTTGATTTGGAATTTCTTTGTGAGTTCATTTTCTCGCTGTCCTGAATGCATGCATCAAGCTGTTGTTCAGGCTGATACACCATCTACAGGTTCTCCTTCCTCTGAATTTTTTTTCATAGTGCTTAAAATTGGGAAATCTTTTCCTAATATTGTCTTGTGAGTTAAATTAACAGTTACAGCCACATATTGTAACATTTTCTCAAGGATTGCATGAATTTCTAAATGTATAAGGACATCCTGGTTTCCATTAGCATGAATGAATATTACAACCACTTTTGCATTGTTAGTAATCTTATACTTACACTCCAGGTGATACTTGGCAAGGGAAAGCATACTTCCACAAATTAGCAGCGCTTGAAAGCTCTATTCCTCCTACAAATATGGTGCATTGTGTTATGCATTTCACTCGTTTGATATTGTATTAGCATTTTAATCACACTTTAGTCACACTCCATAGGGAGTACTTCACCTAATGCATGCTTTTCAATTTTCACATTTCTGTATGCAGAACGTTTTTTACCACAGAGCTAGTGATATGATCCACCCCCATATGTATGTAACATATTTACATGATCTTGCTGTTGTTTGTTTCACAGATAATGCTACATTTCTTACTATATGTTCAGCATTAGAATCGAGGAATTTCATTTTAAATGTTATGTTTTGTTATGTTATGTAAATGTTATGTTTTAAATGTTACTTTCAAAATCACTACACACTATGCCGTAACAAATTTCTCTTATCACTAGGCAAAACTTTTTAAAACCTGTCTACTAACATTTTTAACTTTTTTTGCTTTATTTTTGATACTAGGTTCCAGCCAGAGCTATAAAGTAAGCTTTAAACCATGTGTCAGTGTGCTTATTGGTTTATCCACATTAAAATTCAAGACGGAAGATTGTATTTGTTATACATCACAAGGTACACTAGCCCTAACCAAAAGCTTGCCTTTTTTCTTTCTTCAGTTTACTGCAGTCCAGACAACCAGTTTCTTCTGTATACAGGTATTGTTTTTATGCCTTTCTTGGCAGGTTGGATGGTATGATTTTTGTACAATTTTCTTAGCTCCAGTTTTATTTCATGATGGAGTGTTTAAATCCCACACAGTGAGAGTACTGGTTGTCCTTCCTGGTTAGTTTCCTCATAAGCAGCACATTCCTGGGGTTGGCAGCTCTGACATCCAACACAGCTAGTCATGTGATACTTGTGCCAGTCTATGAACAGTTCCCTTCTGTGACCTGATAATTTTGTTTAATAATTTAATTTGTGGTTTGAATCACCAGTAAACCTGTCTGCAAGGAATTAGTACCCACATTTGGCTTGCATTGGTGGCAAAGGAAATGTGATGAGCTGAAAATTGTTGTGTCTGGCCAACTGCCCATGCACATACCACCTGTATAAGTCCAAGAAGGCAGTGAAGGCTGGACAGATACAGTATTATTTCTGCAAGCCTAAAGTCACAAAAAAATTATAATAACTCACTTGACTTTGCAGTTGCAAATAAAACAACACGATACCTTAGATTATCACACTCTACACTTTCCCACCAGGATGCAACATGTCTTATAAGCAAAGCTCTAAAGCATCTTTCCCAGAGCTCACCATTTAGCTATGCATGCAGGTATTTCCATAAGGTGTACCCACAAAATAATGCCAACTGGGCTCACACCCTATAATTTTAGGACCTCCCTTTACATAATCATGCAGGTGAGGAACTAAGTTGCTGATTTGCTGATTTCAGGCATCCCCTTTATATACATCCTTGATTGTCAAGTAAAACCTTGTATTGTGGCTAACTGCTATGAAAATATCCACGCCCTCCATATTAAGGGCACCTTACACATTTTCCAGAAAACATTAACATGTGTGTGTGTGTGTGTGTGTGTGTGTGTGTGTGTGTGTGTGTGTGTGTGTGTGTGTGTGTGTGTGTGTGCGTGTGTGTGTGTGTGTGTATTTATATATTTTGAAACTTCAAACACTTTGTATTGAGATCACTGTACAGCGCAGAACTCGAGATTTACTGTTTTCCTCATTGTAGTGCGATCTCGTACTTGATATATTTAATAAGCAGGGGGTGTGGGGGGTGCAGGGGGGGGGGGCTTGTCTTCCTGCAAAAATGTAAATATAACATGTTTTATTTAGCTTTAGTGTTTTTTATTTTACTTTCAAAGTTTCAAAACTTTGACCATATTGTCTCAGCCATATGGGCTTTGAAGTTTTAAAACTTCGATAAACTGAAGTAGATCTATATATATATATATATATATATATATATATATATATATATATATATATATATATATATATATATACACAAATCCCTAATCTAGTTGACTGTCATTTATTGACATATGTTTAGTCAACAAAGTTGGTTGACTAAACAGATACCTGACAAATGTGTGAGATCGACAATACTTGGGGTTGGGGAATATCTCCCCCTTCCACAGGGATTGTAAAATCTCATACTTAGTATACATAATTAGCAGGGGTTTGAGCACAATTCCTTACATGGTACATGCATTGGGGTGATTTGTAGATTTATTTGCATGCTCCTAGGGTATTCCTTGTCACATAAGTAGTGATGTGTCAGTGTTGGTGCTGTCAGTGTTAATGATATTGACATTATCCTGTTTCAATCAGATTTATATAAAACTATATCATCTTTGGTTGAATATGCCAATGTAAGAAACATAAACGAGTGACCACAAAAGAATAAAAGCACATATATATGACATGCAGAATGAGACTATCACAAGACATCGACAACTTCTCTTCCATAATTAGTAAACCACAGCTACAAAGCCCAGACCAAGTATCTTATGAATAGTGGTACTGTTATGGAAAGGGTTGTTAGCAATGTAATGGGTAGGGTTAGGGTTGGGGTTAGAGGCAAGGGTAGAGTTTGGCTTGAGGTTAGCATACATGATTAAGGAGGGCAGGGTGGTATTCTTAGAAATGTGCAATTTATCCGCACCTGCAAAATACACTGTTAAAGTATATTTGATCTTATGTAGTGTTCTCTAAAATGCCTGTGTGTGTATGTGTGTGTGTGTGTGTGTGTGTGTGTGTGTGTGTGTGTGTGTGTGTGTGTGTGTGTGTGTGTGTGTGTGTTTGTGTGTCAGAGGTGATTCAATGTGTCTAATATTTTTCTCTTGTTTTCGCTGCTGGGAAACTGTGGAGATAGCATATTTAAGTAAAAATTTTGTGGTGGCAAAAACCCCTCACATAAGGGATGCAGACAGCTTGCCCCCTCCCCCAAAAAAATCTGCTTTTTAGGCTTGCTTGGGCTAATAAAGTTTTTCAGGCAAATACGATTATATGAATTGAGTTTTAAGTCAAATATGGTTTCAGTCAAATTTGTTCACTCTTTTGTGGTTTAGTGGAGTATGATTCTGTAAAAATAAGTACAAACATAGGTCTAATACTACTGAAGGATATAAAGAAGGCACACAGATTATTTACCATCAGGAAATAAAGACTGATACCTGCAGATGCTGTAAGTATCATATTATGGGTGTATACCTTCTTATGCCGAAAAGGCTTCTATTTGTTATGTTCCACTTTAATAAAGCAAACAGACACCAAAAAGGACATTTGACAACCTTTATTAACTTTAAGTAACAGTATGAATTATTTATGACAGCTGATTAATCAGCGATCTGTTTGCTTAAGTCGCTGCATACTTCAAAGGTCTTACTACTAAAAATGGATCGTTAGGATGTTTTATTATTTACTAAAAATGTATTTTCAGGACGTCTTAATACTCATTTTTTATTATTATTATTATTTTTATTCTATTTTATTGTTAATGTTATAAACGTAGATAATAGATTGATATAAAATAACATTCAACTCAGGAAATTTTAATTAAAAACATAAATCAATATTAATCTTATATTAAAATAACACAAATATCTTTATATGTTTAATATATAAGCTTATGTTCCAAAGCAGAATTGTGACTTTAAGAAATTCTTCACTGCTTTGAATTTTGGGGGGCACCTATTAAGTGCTTCTTATATAAGCAAGTGCTTAATAGTATGCTGATGTTTGCCAATTTCTGAAGAAGTTTAAACATTGTTTTAAACGTTTAAGTCTTAATAAAGAGCAGCGAGTGTTTTTTTTGCCTAAGCGGAACAGTTTTGTTATTTTTAAACAGTGTAGAGTTTTTTGTTTTTGTTGGACCTTTATTGCTTGAACATAAAAATAAATGCATCAACTTTACTAAACATAACTTTATTTTAAAGGCGATTGAAATCATTAAGTGATCATCCATAAGGGCAGCGTGCCAGCACTCACCTTTGGAATAAGCAGCATCCCCCATTTGCTCGCTCATCCTCACACTTTCAAGGCAGCATTCCGCTGCTCACCTTCAACTCAACACCTCTTTTCCAAAGCAAACCATCAAGTCCAAACAGCACCCACTGATGCTCTTTCACCACTCCAAAATCCTTTCAAAAATTATCCACCAGAGGGAAAACAGAAGAAGGGCATGCCTGTCCCTCTTCTCTGCCCACCAGCCCAAAATACTGTTCCCCCCTCACTCCCTCTAATCCCTAACCAAGTTCTCCACAAACAACCCCAGATTCACGTTAAATAATTTAAATCCAAAATCACTAAGATGAACTTCATCTGCCCTGAACTACATAGGATCCCTGTCAGCAAACTCAGTGTGCTGTATAATACTCACCCCCATACCCCCAACTGCTTTGACAGTTTAAAGTTTACAAATTTCCACACCCTCTCAACTGCAGAAAACTTTCTAGCCTCCCTCCACACTAACCACTGAATAATCTCTGACGAAACCACACATACCAATGGATAAAGCTTCCTCAAAACCAAAAAGTCCTCACATATTTGATAAACTAACTGCCACTTCGGTGTCATGCCAAAATCATTACCTGCTAAGTGTACCAACAAAATGTGAGGCAAACCCAGTTGAATCTGTAACATTGTAAATACCTGTAGAAACAGATTCCACTTCTGCCCTCTAATGCCTTGTCAAATGACCTACCAACCGAATTCATGTAATTCCATATCAGTGCCATTAGTCCTAACCACAGCCCACCTTGCTGTACAATACACGTAAGAGTGGCCCAAGATGATAATCCTTCTCCCTAACAAAAAAAAAAAAAACTGTTAACAACGGAATAATAAAACAACCACACTCATCTCACATAACCCAAAGAAGCATTTGAAGACCAATGCCCCACCCTTTAAATAACCTTGATTGAGCTACCCCACTTTGCCACATCTGACACTCTACCCATATAAAAAGAATGAGTAGAAAATTTATCTCCATCCAGGCCCATACTGCAAAGGCCCTCTTCACGACTAAATTCAATTGCCCCCTGTTAATGCCCCACCTCCTACAGACCTGAAAATGATGTCATGTGATCTCCCTTCTTGAACTACATGCAATCTCCTTCCCCATGTTACTAGGTAGATCAGCACTTGCCTATCTTCCCCAGAACTATTGTTGCCCCTTTCCCTGCTTGATCAGACTTCAATGACCTTAACATAATATGAACTGCCCCTGGCACCAACATAACATCATCCCGTACCAATGGCCCCAACAGCTCAGACACCCAAAAAGCTCCAAAGTACATCCAAACACTCAGTGTTCCCCACACAACATAATATTCTGAATCACCAAAAATCTTGTCCAAACCCTGCAACAACACCTTTAAAATTCTCCTCGTCAAAGGCCATCACCTAGCCACATTCTGCCCCATCCTTTCAACACTCGACCAACTGTCCAGGATTAAGTAAAATCCTCCTGTCTTGCCATCTGGGCAAACACCCCAATAGTAGACAAAGCCACTCTCACCGACCTCACCATCCTGCTCTGAGCAATCTTCACTGCTAAATATCACGACAGCAACTCTTCCGACCACACACATTCCTCCTCCAATAGCTGACTAACAAAACTGTCAAAGTCATGTAAAGCCCTACTGTAAGCCTTCCTGATGGACACTGCCCACGACTACTGAACCAACCTGCCGATCACTGTTGCCCAATTCACCATACCTCCTCTGGTACCACTGTGGGGTTCCCTGCTGCCATCGGAGCCATCTGCCAAAACGTGGAAAACTGAAAATGAGACAGGCTGTCAGCAATCTCATTCTTCACCCCCGGGGCATGTGCCCCTGTAAAAGAAAAGTTAATCAGCAAGCTCTGCAGCACTAGTTTATGCAATACTCTAATCAAACATTCAGATTTAGCCATCTTAGCTTGTAAAACTCTCACAACTGCAATATTATCCGAGTTAAACACAACCCTCCTACCTCTCAAATGATCCTGCCACACCACTAATGCCACCCAGATTGGCATCAGTTCCAAAAAGCAACATCCGGCTTCCATTCCTCTGGTCACTGAGGCAGCCATGGCACTGAAAACCATTGGCCTGCAAAGAATGTTCCTATACCCAGGCCCCTGGCTGCATCTGTAAACAGCTGCAAGTCATCCTAACCTACCCAGCCTGTCTGCCAAAACATGATTCCATTAAACTGCTGTAAAAACTGTAACCACAAAGTTAAGTCCTCATGTGTTAACTTACTAACTCTCCCCCAATGGTGCTTACCCTTACCCCCTTTCAAAAGAAAGGCCATCGATCTGTAAAATGTCTGACCTGGATGCACTGTCCTACAAGCAAAATGCAACAAGCCTAACAGCTCCATAGCATCTCTCACCTGAACCTTATCCCTAGACCTTGTCCATACTATTCTCTGTTGTAGCCTTGCCACTTTCTTTCTCAGCAGGCAAAATAATCCTAGACCCGCATCCACACTCAACCCCAAAAAGTCTAAAACCTTAGTCGGACCCTCCAACTTATGAGTAGATAACGGTACTCCTAACTCATCACACATCCCCAAAAACTCCCACAGTGCCACAGCCCCCCCCCTCTTTACCTTCACCCAATAGTAAGAAATCATCTAAGTAATGTACTGCTCTTTGCTCCTTCACCCACTGTTGCCATATCCAATGTAAGGCTGAACTAATCTTCTCAAAAGTGGAACAAGCCACTGCACATCCCATCAGCATGACCATGTCAAAATAAAGCTCATCCCCCACTAGCATGCCCAACAAAGGCCAATCTTCCTCCCACACCAGTAAAAGGCAAAAGGCGCACTCAATGTCCACCTTCACAAACCAAGGGTCCTCAAAATTCCTAATGATGTCTTACCTCTGGTTGCTTGTTTACCCTTCACTGTTTGTCGCCCCTTCTGAGTGTTGGTGCCCTGTGTGCTAGTCATTGCTGTGTTCCCATTTGGCATCTCCCGGAACAGGTCCTCTGCTTGGGCTACAATGTTCGCCCGCCTCTGCTGCAAAGCCTGTATATCTGCTATGTTGCACATCAGAACCTGAAATGACAGAAGAACAGTAAGCCAAACATAGAGCAAGGAAAAAAAATAAAAAATAAAACCCACACTGAACTGAATTGCTACACCCAGTATCTACAGTGTCTTACTTACAGAGAGACACATACCTTCCTCCCGCACCAGTAAAAGGCAAAAGGCACACTCAATGTCCACCTTCACAAACCAGGGGTCCTCAGATTTCCTAATCATGTGGACTGCATCATCCAGTGATGCATAGGAAACCTTAGCCTCTTCCCCTGGGATAAAGTCATTGATAGACTTACACTTCTGGATAAGATAAATGGTATATCAAGCAGAACTCACCTGGTCTCTTTTTGGGAGCCAAATCCAAGGAGGACACCTTGAAATTGGTAAATGGAGGACTATCAAATGAGCCTAGTAACCTACCAACCTGACACTCCTCAACCAAAGCCCCCAAAATGTCTTCCCTCCCCTGTACTGACTTCAAATTATTTCCCATCCCCAACCAAGCCTGACTTAATTGAAACCCCCCTTGTAAAACCCTCAATCAGTTTCCATACCACTGCTGGCTGTGGATACAGCAACAGCAGAACCCACAGGACATTCACTTTAATAGGTGATTGAGTTCCCCGGGTGTCCCCTTGTCCCCCAAAAGGGCCCTCCCCTCTGGCCATGAAAATTGGCCCTGCCTATAGTCCTTGCAACCCCCCGGAAGGCCCACCTAATCCTATCTGCCCAGGGAAGGATGACATCTGACTACCAAATGGACTCTCAACCCTACTGCAGTGCACTGCTGAGTGGGGTCTATATCATGAGATTGAAACCTTAGGTAGTCAAATACCTAAAGGTCGATCTCTAAATATCCAACTGTAAAAATTGTGAACAGCCATTTCCACACAGGGAAACAAGTCATTTGGCCATTATGCGGATTTTGCCCTTTTTACAATGTAGAGAGATCTCGGCATTGATATATTTAGTTAGGGGGGTGTGGGGGGTTTATCCCCCCATTTGATTTCTGTTTACAACTTTTTTTTTTTTACTTTGGCCAATGGCATTGTTTCCCTGTGTGGAAATAGCTGTTCACGATTTTTACAGTTCGATATTTAGTGATTGGCCTTTAGATATTCGATTACCTAAGGTTTTGACCACATAATATAGAACCCCGCTGAGTGTCCAAACAAGCATGGGAGAATCTGCAGGCTGTCCAAGCACATCCCCCTGCATTGGAAACCCAACATAGTCTGCTACCCCCTTCCATGAATTTATTACCCTATTGCCCTCTCCAAAAGTGTCCATTGGGGTGGACAGCCAGATATCAGGGTGTCTTACCTCCCATCACATGGCCATATAGACTGCCTTCATCTTGCAGAATTTCTGGTCATACCAAAACCAAGCGTTACCTGTCCGTAACCTTTGCACCTCCCATATTGTCAGGAAATAAGCCAAAAGTGGAAGGGCCAAAGTATTATTCTTTTCCAACCATACTGCCATGTAATATACAAACCCCAGAACCCAATTCTCCCACATTCTCTGCCAAAGTTTCCCCACACACATGTGGCCTAGAGCCATCAAGGCTGCCAGCAGGTCTTTCCTGTTCTCTGTCTCCACTTCCAGCAGGGCATTGAACACCATCTGCATTGACTAACTCGAAAATGCCCACATACTTGCCCTTCCAAATCTTTTCCTTAACTGTAAGAAGTATGTGGGGATTGAAGAGGACTGCTACATCCTCCTGTCCCAGTGCCTGCGTGGCCAACCAATCCCCTGGTCATGTCATAAAGTCTGACCCTACTTCCTCTAAGCAGGGGTCAATCTCCTCTAGTGACAAAAGACTACTATACATGCTAAAATCGTGTCCCACCAAGGCCTGCAGACCTCCACTGCCACCTCTGGAATCCTGTGAAAACATAGGAGTCCACTAACTGTCACCAATCTCTGGTCTCCCCTCTCACTACCTCAACTTCAGCATCCCTCCCAACAAGGACTGTAGGATCATTACCTGTTGAAGCAGCAAGCATTGACTCAGGTGTCATGACCTCTGCTAAACTTTCCTCAGTTGGCTGCATCTGGCGTGCTGTCTTGCCTCTGGTTCCTTGTTTACCCTTCACTGTTTGTCACCCCTTCTGAGTGTTGGTGCCCTGTGTGCTAGTTATCACTGTGTTCCCATTCGGCATCTCCCGGAACAGGTCCTCTGCTTGGGCTACAATGTTCACCCACCTTTGCTGCAAAGCCTGGATATCTGCTATGTTGCACATTGGAACCTGAAATGACAGAAGAACAGTAAGCCAAACATAATGCAAGGAAAAAAAAATAAAAAATAAAACCCACGCTGAACTTAATTGCTATACCCAGTAACTACAGTGTCTTACCTACAGAGAGACACATACCTTCACCGTTTGTCACCTCTTCTGAGTGTCGGGGCCCTGTGTGCTGGTCATCGCTGTGTCCCCATTCGGCATCTCCTGGAACAGGTCCTCTGCTTGGGCTACGATGCTTGCCCACCTCGGCTGCAAAGCCTGGATATCTGCTATGTTGCACGTCGGAACCTGAAATGACAGAAGAACAGTAAGGCAAACATAGGACAAGGAAAAAAAAATAAAACCCACACTGAAATGAATTGCTATACCCAGTGACTACAGTGTCTTACTTACAGAGAGACACAAAGTCATAAAACACCAGGATTTGTGGGCAAAAATTAGGGCGTTGTGGAAGAAGGATACCTATGTAGTTCCAATAGTACTAGGGCCAACATGTTATAAAAAAGAATTTACATTCATATTTAATATTCTACCGATACATGTAACTCCTTATGAATTGCAGAAGGAGTTAATTCTGGGTACATTGTGTCTGTTGCAAATAGCACTTTTCCTAACATCGAAGATTGAAACAATTGTTATTTCAAGAACTGTATTAATACTTTGCTTTTGGGAGTGGGGCCCATTCCTGTCATAGTATTAGAAACCCAAAAGGTTTGAAGAAATTAACCAGTAGGACAATGGAGGGTGTGTATATCAAAACCAGAACTGTTGCAGGTGCTAGGTGAAAGTACCTTGTCTTAAACCTCAGTACAGCAAGGCATCCCACTCACCACACCCCCCTCTTGAGCACTGCTGCTCTTTCTTTCTCCCTCTTTTTTTTTATTATTTATTTATTTATTTTTTTTAATAACTTCTCCTGGGCCAAGACAGTGCTACCGCACATGTGCGGCGACAACAGTTACCAGCCTGTGAGAAGCCCGTGAAAACCATCTCAGCATCTTTGCTCAGCCCACTGCCACCAACGAGCATCAAGCAAACCACATGGTGGGTCAAAGGTGCATCCTTGGTCTGAAAAACTATGCGGAAATATAGACACCACAAACCTCACCACCAAGAGCAGAAAAGCCTGCCAGATCTGCTGACCATCAACTGCTTCAACCACAAGCACCACAATGACAAGCCAATCCAGGTCTGACAAACTCTGTGGAAACGCAGACACCACAAACACTACGACCAAGAGCAGAAAAGCCATCAGAAGCAGATCAACTAAGGCAAACCCAATAAGCAGCCCACATTCCTCATCAGGCACAGCCATGGTAAGTAAAGCTAGTCATATTTGATTTCCAGGAGTGTGAAGGGACGCTCCCCCCCAACGCAGAGTACCCTAAGCCAACAAGATCAACAATGCTTCCTCCATGGCCTCCCCAGAAATACACAGTGTCCCATTACCATAACATCTAACTTTGTGTTTAAAACTGTTGATCAAATGAGTTAATTAGGGGGTTATTAGCACTGCCATATGCTGCCCTGACCCATACAGTTAAACCTTATGTCACACCCATGCTACCACCTTCTTAAACAGCACTGCCATTCCTCCCAAGAAGAGAGATAAAAAAAAAAAAAAAAAATATATATATATATATATATATATATATATATATATATATATATATATATATATACCTATACAATATTCATCCTCTAACTGAGGCCTGTACTCACGTTACGATCAACATAACCACCCAAGGCCTACCTTACTACCCCTCAGGTTGTCAAGGATGTGATCCTGCTGCAACAAACTCATGCCAACGTGTGGATATTAACAGTCAATTCCCTACCTCAAAAGACCTAAAGACTTTCCCCTCCTTACCTCACTTCCTCCCTTCATCCCACATTCAGTTAACCCTTTCTTGCCTACTCCCCTTCTAACTTGTTTAACCAACATCCTACCTACCTCTTTCCCTTTAATCACCTATATCCATCCCCCACAAAGATGTCCCGTGACAAATTTGCCTGTTACAAACTTCATTTAGTATAAAACTCACTAATGTCTTTGCTATAAAGATACTGATTTTGCTAACTTGGCCAACTAGTAAACTATGTATTATATTTGCCTGGATTTCACTCATGGTATTACTTCCATTTAAGAACTGTATTAATATGGTATTGTTCTGTAGATACATCATGATTTAAATTTGCTGAAATTCATTTGTATCTGGCAGTCTTTTGCTTTTCCTCTTTCACTGGTGATGGAGATGTTAATAAACTACTCAGGTATGTGGCTTGATCAAGGTCACTGAGCTGGAAAAGATAGTAAACAGAGAAGGCAAACTTAATCTGAAAAGATTTTTCACCTGATTTACCCCAGGAAATACAGACGACAAGAACAGATGGATCTCAAAGCATAAAGGCACTCACATGAGACAGCTGAACCTCTCAACTGTCCAGAATGTTGCAGAACGCTTCTGATTTTGTCTCATACTTTTCCCTTTGCAGCATAATATTTTTGATAGTTAGTAAATCAAGATTATAATCAGCAATGTCAGACATTAGAATGTCATGCTTCTTATTGTTCAGAGACTGGATGTTTGTTCATAGGTTCATAGATTCATAGGTAGGTACTAGGCTATTGGCCCAAGGGCCTATATAAGCCTAGCCAAAAGGTACCCTGGCTTTCACCACCCAAGAAAATTATTTTCCTGTGCCCCTGTCAAGCAGAGCAACAGAAGTGATCCCCAGGGTGAATTTTCTATCTTGCATCCAATCATCAAGATTTTTCTTGAAGAGTGCTGATGAGGAACTTTGTTTGATATAGACATGTAGTTTGTTCCAGAGTATGGGAAGTCTCTGGGACAGGAATCTATCCCTCCAGCATGTTCTGTTTATTCTGGTGACAAGGTTTAAGTCCCTAGAGCATGTAGTTCAGAGAGATTGGGATTTCTTTAAGTGGAGCACTTCCAAAAGCTCTGGGTTTGACGCAGCTTTGTGTGTTAGGCAGAGATCGCCTCTGAGTAGGCAATATGTGATGGAGTAAAGCTGTAGTTTTTTGAGATGGTCTGTGGAGGGCATCTGTATGAGGCCAGTAATCCTCTTTGTGAGGTATTTCTGCAGCCTTTCCAGTTGTTGTAGATGTCTTGTGAGGTACATACCAAAAGAGGTGTTGTACTCTATAATGGGTCTAATGAGTGACGAGTAGAGGGGAACAATTACCTCTTTTTTCCTAGATGAGAAAGCTTTTGTAATGAGGTGTGCCATGTAGAAGGATTTCCTGACTACTGTGGCGATGTAATTATCAAAGGAGAGACTACTGTCCACTTGTGTCCCAAGGTCTTTTATCACACTTTCAGTGTTAAGTAGACTACTGCTTATGTGGTAGTTCATGGGTACAGAGTTTTTACCAAAAGGGATGACAATGCACTTTTTGGCATTGAGCTTGAGGCCATGGCTTTGACACCTGGCATCTGTCTCAGCAAGGCCCTTTTGTAGGATTCCGACATCTTTTGGAGTTTTGATTATGGCTCCTAGTTTGCACTCATCTGCAAACTTCTTTAGCCAAAGACCTTCTGTGTTAGCCTGTACTTCAGAGAAGTAGATACCAAACAAGAGAGGACCCAGGACTGAACCCTGTGGTACGCCACTTATCACTGGTCTAAAGTTGGATTTGGAGTCTGCTACTTTCACAGTGTGGGTTCTGTCAGTGAGCCAATTGGCAACCCATCTTGTGACATAGGGATGTATACCTAGTTTAGTGAGTTTATCTATAATTCCAGAGTGGGGGATGGTGTTGAAAGCCTTGTCGAGATCTAGATAGGCTGTGTGAACCACCTTACCCTCATCTACAGCTTTGGTGACCACTTCAAAGAAGTCTATCAGGTTTAGGAGACATGATCTGCCTTTTACAAACCCGAACTGGGTTGGGTCCTGAGTTTGGAGATTACCAATGTCATTGTTTATAAGTTCCATGATGATACATTTCATAGCCTTTCAGACCAGGCTCGTCAGGCTAATGGGGTGGTCGTTTCTGAGGTCCATGGTGGCTCCCCCTTAGTGGAGTGGGATAACCATCACTATGCACCATTCAGTGGGCACATAGCCTGAGGTGAGGCTATGATTGAACATGGCACTTAGGTGGGGTGCCAGTTCGTTCTGTAGTTCATGTAGAACGCAGTCTGGGATGTTGTCAGGTCCCATGGATGCTGTGTTCTTGGCTTTGGAGAGTGTGTTTTTTACCTGTGCAGCCATGATTACAGGAACTTTGCATTCTTCTGGTATAGAGATGGGCCTTTTAGGGGATGAGAGGTGGTAAAGTTAGCACTGAACCTATCTGCCAGGATGTTGGCAATATCAGTTGGTTCTGCATATTTAGTGTCATTGTGCTGTAACTCAGAGCAGATCTGAGTGTTGCCATTGAGATTTTGACATAGCTAGAGAATTCTTTGTGGTTATATTTAGAGTCAGTGGCAATTTTGTTTTCGTAACTAGCTTTGGAGGATTTTATGAGGGATCTCAGCTTCTTACTGAGGCTGACCAGGGAGTTCCTCCAATCATGGGATTTTACTCTTTTTTGCAAGTTTCTTTCTTCTGTTGTAGAGTTTGTTTATGGCAGGGGACCACCAGATTGGCTTCCTTTTTTTGGAGGATAGTATCTTGGTTCTGTTTCGGATTGCACGATCCATGCACTCATGTAAGCACTTATAAAGTGCTTTTGTATAGGATTCAGCAGTTATACCTCTATTGTCCGTCAGCATGGGTGTCGTGAAGTTTGCCACTTCTGTCTTAAGAAGCGTGAAGTTGGCTTTGGAGAAATTTTTTACGGTGGTTTCCCTAATGGGGGTGGGGGCGGGATGTGGATGTCTAGTGTGATTAGCTTGTGGTCAGATTTGACCAACGAAGAATTGACCTCTGGTGTGGAGCACCGCTTGCCCATGTTGGTAATAACCAGGTCTAGGATATTGCTGCCCCTGGTGGGGGTGTGGATAAGTTGATCCAAGAACTTGGAATTTTTGAATTCCAGAAAGCGTTGAGCACAAGAGTTGGTACATTAGTAGTTTTCCCAGTTAATGGTGGGGTAGTTGAAATCATCCATTATTAGGGCGTTAGGTTGTACCCTAATATTTTCTAGTGTATCAAGAAATGAGGAGTGGGAATCCTGGGGCATGGTGGGGGATCTGTAGCAAGCTACAATTTGGATTGCAGTCTTGCCCAGAGTTAGTTGCATTTGGATAATCTCAGATGCAATATGCTGAGCAACTAGCCTTGAGGTGTGGATATCCTTAATGAATATGGACACACCTCTGCCTTTAGTGTTTCAGTCCAGGTTAGGTGGCCGAAAGGTGTGGTATGAATTATTGCCTGGTAATGCAGGGGTACTCTCTGGAGTCTTGAACCAGGTCTCTGTCACTTCACAGATGTCGAGGTTCTCCATTTTAAGGAGTGCCTCGAGTGAGTGTATTTTGAGGTTTAGACTTTTAGCATTGAGCAGCAATACCCTCAGATTTTGCTTCCTTGTACCTGTTACAGTGGTGAATTTGTCATTTGAACCTTGCCTAAAAAAGGCACTATAGGGATGGCTAGAGCCTTAGCCAGTATCCGGAATCCCAGGGGTGACAGGTGTATGCCATCTCTGGCAAAGCATTGTGGTTTGTCGATCATGTCATCCCAGGTAGACAGATACTGGATCACCTTAGAATGACACCAGAAGCTTAGCCAATTGTTGAAGACAATCATTTTGTCCTTGTACTGTGGTATCATTCTGGGTGATGGCAGGATGCTATTCAGGGCTAGGGTCATACCTGCCTGGGCTACAAGATAGGACAGCTCTTCCATGTCCCTTTTCATGTAGTCCAGGGAGGTACTTCTCAGGTTATTCACACCAACATGGACAATGACAGAGTCATATTTGTACTTGTTGTGGAGTGACCTGAGTGCATGCGTTATGTGGCGGATCCTGGCACCCAACAGGCATCTGATAGTAACTTTCTCCTTGTTTAGCCTGTTGAGTGGAACATCAGTGTGCCTGACTACAGAGTCACCTATTACTAGAGTGTTGGGTACGTTGTTATGCCTTATGGGCTGTTTTTGAGTGGCACACTGAGTTTGTGGGCTATGTGTCATTTGGGTTGAGTTGGGGGGTGTAGGTTGCTTGTGTTTCTGCTTTGGAGGTCACTGTTGCTTGGGCATGTTTTTACTGAGAGCATCTGTAAATGTAGGTGTGTGTTTTGTGTTTCTATGTGTGTGTTTTGGTGGTGTAGTTTTGAGGGACTATGTGATGAGTGTGTTGTGGTACAAGTGTTTACCTTCTCTTCTTGACTATCTAGTCCAGTCTTGGGTGAAGAGAGCTTTGCTTCCAGTTTGGCTATATAAGTGCATCTCTCACAGGTTGAAGTGTTGGGTGGTAGGAGGAGAGGGTTCTCTGTGTACATGAGGCAATTGCTGCATTGCCCCAAGATGCCCAGATTCATCAGGTAGATAGGAGAAAATACCAGGAGCTGACCCTTTGACACACTTGGATAGGTGCTTATTTGTTAAGTACTAGAAACTGTTTTCCTCTAGACAAGTGAGGAAAGTTGAGTGCTGTAGTAATTTGTAGTTTATTTAGTGCTAACAACGAGTTCTGAACAAGTGGTGAGCTCAAAGAAACAGACGAGTGCTGAAACTAAAAAAAACTGGCTAGTTCTAAGAAACAAAATTAAGCTAGAAGACTTCCCTCCAACAAAGAAAGGCTTGTGGGTGCAGAAAACCACAAAGAGTCCTGGACACAGCAAATCTGTATCCAGACTAGACTACCCACAGGAAAGGCAGGAAACAAGCTTAGAGTTTTTTTTAAGTGGAAAGAGAGAAATGAGGAGCAGAAACTAAGTGGATTGGCCTTCTTAAATGTTCTCCCTGTATTAGGTAGAATGGGATAATAACACTAGACTGGGAGGAGTGTCCCAGATGAAATTTACAGTAGGGGCGGGCAACTGCAAAGACACCAACTGCAGAAATGTTTCTCACAGCAGAAAAGCAGCAGTGAGCCTTTAAATGAAAGTTTTAAACAGATAAAGGAGCCTCTAGAGAAAGCTTTTAACTGCAAACAAGTTATATGACACTCTCCTTGGCAGGAGATCAGAATCAAACAACCCAAACAGGTGCTTAATAAAAGTGGACAATTTCCATTTTATATCTCACACACAGTGAACCTAGGTAGAAAAGTATGCAGTAGACGAAGTACTATAAATAACTCAAAAAATAAGCAAAAAACAGGATATATATATATATATTATAGATCAGAGTTTGCTCAGTGTCCTTCTTTGATTAGTTCAGTGTGAAATGGCAGAAAAACTCACAAACTTAACTTCTTAGGTAATAGAAAGTTGAAACCTGAGACAACTTTAAAAATAAAGCTCAAAAGAACCAATGAGGTGCTTACTCTAAGCTGTAGTCCAGGTGACCCCAGTCAGCCAATGACCATAAACAATTCCCTCTCACTGAAATGCCTAATGGCTCGGGCTAAACCAAGATGCCCTTGAACATGTGCTCAGACACACAGCCTCCACAAACACTAGGCCCAAACACAAGCCTGAATATGGACAATGCTACAAATATATATACTACTTAGGTAGAAACAAATTGCAGAAATGTTTATCACAGCAGAAAAGCAGCAGTGAGCCTTTATATGAAAGTTTGTAACAGATAAAGGAGCCTCTAGAGAAAGCTTTTAACTGCAAACATAAAACGTATTGTTCTGTTTGGTTTTTAAGTGAATTTCAGTAATATTCAAAAATTTTCCCTGACTTTAGGCCTTAATCCATCCATTATTTCCCCATGATTTTTGCCTTTGCTCAGAATTCTTGTACAAAGGATTTGAGAGGTATGGTCCTGACCTAATTAAATATTTAAATTAGCTCTTTTATTGGCTGCATAGAGTACAGAATATGCGATGCCAAGGCCATATGACTTGGGTGACAACATCTGTCTGGGGTTTCTCCTCAAGTTTACTTAACTAAACATGTTAATCTGACAAAAGAATTTTCATGATAATGAATATTTATTGGTAATGTTTGAACCTTTTCTATAGGTGTGTGAATATCTTTATCATAGTCTCTGTTACATCTTGTCCCATATTTACCACACTAGGTCCATCTGGCTTATACCTTCCACTAAGATGTGGTGTATACAGAATAGTTAACACAAATATTCAAGCAAGAAGAAACATCAAGTCAGAAATGTACCATCAGTTTTGTCATGCTCTGTTATACCCCATAAACATTTTTTCCTAAGAGAATTTATATCCTAAATGAAAGAAAATTGCCAGAAAGGGTCACAACCTACCAACAAGCAGGTAGTCCAGTAAAATACATGTCTCTAATAGGCCCCACATAAGGACTACCAAAATGTATACAAGGTTTACCAGTGAAACAAAATAGTTTGTAACTGTCCAGAATATCGGGCAATTTACAGAGGCACTTGCTACCCAAATGTTTAAAGAAGGTATATAAGAGACTGTAGGTAATAGCAGGGGTTAGGAAGTAAATTAAAGAAGAAAAGAGAATAAAATAGGAATGTAATATATGATGTATGTGTAATACTTGGACATTTAGTTCATGCAAATGACCATCAAAGTTGTAAGTGTTGCTAAAATGCCTTCCAACACAACATGCTATGCACATGTTTTTAAAAGGCACCATTATTCCAAGAATTGTGCATACATTAAACAGAGATTATTGGATGGGACTGACAAGCATAACTTCACAAGAGGAGGTCTGTGTCTCAGGAGACTCTTGGCAATTTTTTGTCTTTTGGAATGTAACTTAATGTTTTGTTCTGGTTCAGTAACTTTACAGTTATTTTCTGAATATCTAGTTAAATACATTTTTGTTAGGTTCGAGAAATCTGTTAACTATTTTTTTTTAGGAAACTAAGGTATTGCTGGGAAATTAAATACAACAATGTAGACTGGAGAGAACAGTTTTCAGAACAGTGTTAATGGAACATGTGAAGGAAATAGGTAATGCTTGTTATGATCACTGAATATCTCACAATTATACAATAAAAAGGTCATTCAAAAAAATACATACTAATTTGACATGCAGTCTGTGTGGCCTTTGTAAATACATGATTATTCATGAACAGCTAACTGCCTGCATGTTCTTTCAGAGAAAACAAAATCAGCTATCTGAAGGGTAAAATGATAACTTCCCCTACTCCAAAGGCTCACATAAAAAAAAAAATAGATTGAAATATTGAAAAGCACAAATCTAGTTTTCCATGGTGATGTTGGAAGTTCACAAGCACCAAGATATAAACAGTAGGATGTATAAACACTTCTATGTCACAAATAGAAAAATGCGGCAGAAACTACATTCTGCTTAGTAGGCTGTGCAAGCGTTGGTACATACATGTCCAGTGCATGGAAAGCACATTAGAAAGTCATCCCCCATTCATTGAGCACAATAGAAAAGTACTACAGCTTTGCTGTTATTTAATATGCTAAGCATAATTTTTCAGTATTGCATCATAGCAGAATGCCACAAATGTTTGTCTGTGTGTCTCTGTGTGTGTGTGTGTGTGTGTGTGTGTGTGTGTGTGTGTGTGTGTGTGTGTGTGTGTGTATGTGTGTGTGTGTGTGTGTGTGTGTGTGTGTGTGTGTGTGTGTGTGCATGTGTGTATATGTGCAGGATTTTCCTACTGCTTATTTTGTTTGATCACTTGGGTTTCACACGCATGACCAAGCCATCACATGCATGGCTAAATCCTGCGTTATCACATCCAGTCATGGATCATTGCTAAGATTATTTAACATCTATTTATGCCCCCAACATATGGAACTGAAAAAGTTAGTGAGTGTATAGCAGGAGAAGACCACTGGTACTAAATTCATTCTGTCTGAGATGAACACCAGAATTCAGGGGAAAGTCAAACTAAATTGCTTATTCAGCAAATCCACTGGTGTCGAGATAAGTAAGTGGATCAGTCAAACAGAGCTATAAGGAACAATGTGCTGCAAACAGAGGTAGAAAATGTAGATAGGATCAGTTTATTAATTTCCATGATCCTAGAAATGTATTTCGTTATTATTTTATTCCATCTGATAACCAGGGTAGAGCACTGATCCAAGCAGACCTATTTCAGTCTCAGTTAGGACAAATATAAATGACAGTTAAAAAGAAAGTTAACAACAAGTACTATGAATTCAAACAAAGAGTGTGACGGCAGCAATGAATAATAATAATAAAGTACACAGTACAAGGTACAATAGGAAAGGATGGCTAGAGTGAGGAAGGAACAAGAAGAAGTGAGTGAAATAGTGAAGGGAAAGAACACAAAGTGTAAAGGATAACAAAAGTAAGATACGGGCACATGGACATTAACTGTATATGGTATGTGCAATATATACAATGTGGAAGACATGTTGCATATTAGTGCAGGGAAACATGTAAAGAAGAAAAGGTGCAGGACTGACTATGGGGACAGTGGAAGATTAGGTAATTTGTCCAGAGGAAAAGCATTTGCAAACTGAGTCAGACTTGAGATAATCTTTAAGCTGTATATGAAATGATGGGCATGAAGTGAAGCCTTTAAGATTAATAAATAGCAATTCCCATGTTCAGGGCCTAGAATTCAGAAAGCAATGTAGTCCGTGTCTGGGAGATTGCAGTAGTGGAACAGAGTGGTTAAGACTCTTAGGTTATACCAGGGTGGAGGGGGTCTGAAGAGGTTGAGTGCAAAGGAAGGCAGGATTGTTTGAAGAGCTTGTAGAGTTGGATCGAAGAAACAGGCTGGCATAATGTTGGGCAGTAAGCAAAATGGCTTTATTATTATCAGTTTATGGGACACAGGGTGATGAAATGGCAGATACAATTGCTTATCATTTGGATGGTGCAGGAGTTTTTCTTGGATGTTGCTGTAATCAGTGAACATCCATATTCAAGCTGTACTAGTAGAATGCCTTTACCTCTGGCATCTCTGATTGGTCTAAAAAGAAAGGGGGAAATTTTATAGGACCAGAATAGGAGGGTATTCATTTTCTTCCATATTTTTTCAAGGTAAAGCTCAGAGTTCAGTGGGGCATCAAGCCACATACTGAGATGATTTGATCAATGAGGTTTTCAAGATTGTTATGGATAAAAAAGTGAATGACAGTTTTCCTGCCATTTAGTAGAAATACTTATCATCACTATTTTAGTTTTGGAAGCATTCAGAATTAGTTTTTTGTTGTTAAGCCACTCAGTAAGAGAAAGGAAGTCTTCTTGTAGTTGTATGGCTGATGAGGCTAGGTTTCAGTGAAATAAGACAACATCATCAGCATAAAGTAAGAGAGATAGGTGAGAGACATCAAGGGGTAGTTTATAAATGAAAATGGAAAAATAAGGGGAGCAAGAATAAAGCCCTGTGGGACCCTTTAAGGAGAGGAGTGGAAGTAGAGACTGTGTTCTGAAACTGAACAGAGAAGTACTGATTGGAAAGAAAATGCTTAAACCAGAGAGATGTGTCTGCATTAATTCCAATTTTAGTTAGGTGACTTAACAGAATTTTATGTTCAACAAACCTGAAAGCTCTGGTGAGGTCCTGTGAGGATGCCTTGCTACATAGCCTGGAGGATATTACCAGTAAGTGTCCAGAGTCCTGTAGAAGTGATCCTACCAGTTCATAAGCCATGCTGTTTTGAAGGTTGTAGTTTATATTGGGAGATGTAAAGAGTCACTTGATTGTAAACTAATTTTTCAGGGAAAGATGAAGATGGAATGGAAGTTAGTGGTCTGGGATGGATTAGTTTTTGGGGAAGGGGTTTAAAAATGGCTATTTTCCAGATAGCTAATATATTTAGCTTACATAATGGTCTGTTATATAAAACTGGGATACCACAAAATTATTGGTTCTGTGTTCTACCTACAACACAGAACAAGATCCACCATTTTGAATTGTCATAGTTTGACTGCTTGGCCTAATTGTCAGACACTTTCATAGAAACCAATATTATTTAAGAGAAGAAAATGTGGCCATTCACAAAACTTGTGATAAATAATAAATGGTAGTTAATTAATATGAGGCCCTAGCAGGACAAATATCCAACTATTATTTGGCAAACAAGTTTTAAGAATTAAAAAAGGTTCACAATATGTAAAGAAATTAAGGTTCAAAATATGTAAAACAGTTTTTTTACATTTAGAGAGATAGCTGTTTTTCAATTTTTTTTTTCTTATTGATTCCCAAAACTAAGCTTGCCTTCAAGCTTCCTATTCAGTCACCCTACTAATCAATTATTTCTTCTCATGGTTGAAAGACAACTGTCCCACTCATTCTTCTGACAAGCAAGCCTTGGGTTATAAGAGTGGTACAGTCATCTATATGAAGGAGACATAATGGATCTCTCAGAATATGTGTCACAGATAGGTACCAGCCTTGCATTGAGCAGCATTCTACCTTCACCAAGAATGATGTCACGGTATGAATATAAAATGATTGACTTTAATAACTGGCTTTGTTTTTGGTGTCACTTCAGGGGAATCCAATATCTGTCAGTATGGGAGAACACTGTCAAAAGACCACATTGCTTTGCCAAGGATGGGTTCAACCTGTCCCCCCTAAGCTTTTAGATATTGGCTAAAACATTATCAAACCCCTTAGAGCTTTTATTAGGCAATGCCAGAAAGACAAAACTACCAACATAATGGAAAAAGTCTACAAGCACAGTTAAGGTGTTACTGCTCAGTGCTCGCAACCTAATACAATAAAACTCAACACCCTTCAAGACCTCCTCAATCTGGAGAATGTAGACATCTGTGTCATCAATGAGATTGGTTTAAAGCCATATAAATTACTGAATAAGTGCAAGGCTACAGTGAGTTCTACACATTTAGACCAACAAAAGCACAGACTAGGGCCAAAACTGGAGGTGTTTCAATCTACATACCTTCAGGTTGGTTAGACAGGATGATACCATGGAGCTCATCCACATGCAAGTTACCATAGGTAAGGTCCCCACAGTATCATGGCCAGCTACAGAGCAACAATAACTCATGACTCTTAGTGAAACCTAGTAGAGGTGCTCACTATCCCATCAAATACCCTATTCATGAATGACTTTAACTATAGACTGGGAAGTGTACACTGCCTCAAACTCACAGGCAAAATGTTTCCTGGACTTTATTAACACAGACATCCTGAAATAGATAGTGCATGCTCCAACCATCAAACATACTGGATATGGTACTGACCAACATAGGACAGCATTGCACCCCCACTCACCCACCCTCATTTCATGTCCCCACCACTGAGGTTAGATAACAAAGCTGTCTTATTTGAAGTAAAAATCAACCAACAAAATCCAACTAAACCATTAAAAGCTAGTAATCATTCAAAGGCAAACTACATCCTATTAGTGGCAGTTTGTCAGACTTCAACGGTCTTCCCAACACCAAGGCTACAGCTACCTATGCAGAATTATTGACAGAGTGACTATACAAACATGTGAATGGCTGCATAGAGGCTGCTGTATATACCAAATATAAACGCAAAGCAAGCATTAAAAACAAATCCCACTGGTAGAATCCTCATGTGAACAGGATATATATTAAAAGAAAAAATCTCATGGCTAAAACCAGGAAAAGCAACTTTCTTAAAGACAAGTGCTCTCTTATACAACTAAACAAGAAAATGAGAAGTTTAATTAAGTCTAACGGCCATCTATGAGGTCAGAATAGCCTCACAGGCTAAGGACAATCAGAAGGCCTTCTTCAGCCACCTCTGAGACCTTAGAGGTAGTACAAAATAGTAAGTTGAACTGGTTGTGAGTGGCTCCACCTACACAAATCAGGGCAATGTAGCAAATATACTGGCTGGTGAATTTAGCTCATACTTTACCTACCACTTCCCTCAGCTACACTAGTTGAAATCCCCTCCAACATACTTCCCCCAGCTATCAACAGGAACCAGGTGCTGGTAGCACTCACTAAAGCTAAGAGCACCACCTCTTTGGGTCCCGACAACATCCCCATTTGCTTCCTGAATAGTCTAAAGCATACCACTTGAGGCACTTTTGAACTATAGCCTTGAAAACAGGCTACATTCCAAGTGAATGGAAGACTGCAACAGTCATTCCCCTACACAAGGGCAGACCATCAGTTAACCCAGGGAACTAGAGACCCATCAGTCTAACAAGCCTAATATGCAAAGCCATGGACAGAATTATGATGGAAATAATTATTTTTCTTTCAGCTGTTTCCATTAGGGGTCACCACAGTGGATCATCTGTTTCCATTTCTTCCTGTCCTCTGAATCTTGCTCTGTCACACCAACCACCTGCATGTCCTCTCTCACCACATCCATAAACCTTATCTTAGGCCTTCCTCTTTTCCTCTTACCTGGCAGCTTCATCCTTAGCATCCTTTTCCCAATATACCCAGCATCCCTCCTCAACACATGTCCAAACCAACACAATCTCGCCTCTCTGGCTTTGTCTCTAAACCATCCAACCTGGGCTGACCCTCTAATATACTTATTCCTAATCCTGTCTGCCCTAGTCACACCCAGTGCAAATCTTAACATCTTTAACTGCCACATCCAGCTCTGACTCCTGCCTTTTTGTCAGTGCCACTGTCTCCACCCATATAACATAGCTGGTCTCAGTACCCTCTTGTAGACATTCCCTTTCACTCTTACTGATACTCGTCTATCACAAATCACTCCTAACACTCTTCTCCACCCACTCCATCCTGCCTGTACTCTTTTCTTCACCTCTCTTCCACACTTACCATTACTCTGAACTGTTGATCCCAAGTATTTAAACTCATCCATCTTTGCAAACTCTACTCCCTGCATCCCCACCACTCCTCTATCCTCCCTCTCATTCACACACACATATATTCTGTCTTAGTCTTGTTGACCTTCATTCCTCTCCTCTCTAGAGCATATCTCCACCTCTTCAGGGTCTCCTCAACCTGTTCACTACTCTCACTACATACCACAATGTCATCTGCAAACATCATAGTCCACGGGGACTCCTGTATGATGCCCTTTCCCTTGCCTCCCTCTTCTTGCCCTTTTTCTTTCCTTTTCTTTTCCCTTACTCTTCTTCCTTCTTCTTTTCCCTCCCCTTCCCCCTTCCCTTCCCTCCCCTCTTCCTCCTCCCCTTCCCCTCTCCCTCCCTTTTCCCCTCCCCTTTTCTTCTCCTCTCCCTCCTTTTCCACCCCTTTACCTTTTACCCCCTCCCCTCCCCTTCTTCCCCCCTTTTCCCCTTCTCTCTTTCTTCACTCTTTTTCACTCTACCCTGTTCCCTTTTTTACTATATTCTGTTTATTTGTTTCTTTAGTTATTTGTTTCCTTAGTTCTTTGCTATAATAGCATCCATTTTCTATAGAGTCATGTTTTATTAAGCAATGTCTTGGTTTACGGTTTACTGAAATTTAAATACATCTAGCGTTTCCATTTGTCTTTTAGTAAGCAAACAATGCATTAAAGTGACATAAACATTGATTATAGTGGTTTTCTGATGAAAGATCTCTATGCGTGATTCTAGAATGTTATGCTTCAAGTTTATGCTAACTGAAAGGATTTCTAATGTATTTCTATGCATTGTTGAAGTTTGTTCTACTAGATATAATTATACTCTTTTAGAATATAATTATATATCTATTTATTTATTGTCTGAGACACGTTGTTCTCTATTTAATCATTTAGTTCCGAATCTACATTGAAGTTCAAAACATTTTAAAAAATTTTTTAACTATATTAAATATATATAAGGCGTTTTTAATATATATATATTGTGGCTTAATGAATTTAGTTAAAAGTCTTTATTTATTAATTTTTTGGTTGTTTATTTTTACATATTATATATATGCCTTATATTTTTAAGCACTATAACTTTAAATGTCTAATGAATTTATTAATTAGTTAATTAAGCCAATGCTTTGGTTAATTGTTTTGCTATTTAAATCAGTCTGTGGGTGAAATCATTATCTGATGAAGCGTGGTTGTATCCACGCAAAAGCGCTTATCATCCCACTCGTTAAATAAAAGGTCTTATTTTATTACATCTTCTACATGTTCTATTGGACTATTTACTTATTTGGCTGGTAATTTTTGTTACTTATTGCTTCGTGGAGAGATCAGTTTCTGGTTTTATACATTTTGGACTCCTGTATGATCTCATCTGTCAATCTGCCCATCACCACTGCAAATAAGAAAGGGCTCAGAGATGATCCTTGATGTAATCCCACCTCCACCTTAAATGTATCTGTCACTCCCACTCCCACTGCAGATCTCACTGCTGTCACACTACCGTTGTACATATCCTGTACCACTCTTACATACTTCTCTGCCACTCCCGACTTCCTCATACAGTACCACAACTCCTCTCTAGGCACCCTATCATATGTTTTCTTTAAGTTCACAAAGACACAATGCAACTCCTTCTGACCTTCTCTGTACTTCTCCATCAACACTCTCAGAGCAAACATCACATCTGTAGTGCTCTTTCCTAGCATGAAACCATACTGCTGATCACTAATCATCACCTCCCTTCTTAACCTAGCTTCTACTACGCTTTCCCATAATTTCATGCTGTGACTGATCAATTTTATCCCTCTGTAGTTACTACAACTCTGCGCATCACTCTTATTCTTAAAAATCGGTACCAAAACACGTTTTCTCCACTCCTCAGGCATCTTATCACTTTCCAAGATTTCATTAAATAATCTGGTTAAACATTCCACTGCTATTTCTCCTAAACACCTCCAAGCTTCCACAGGTATGTCATCTGGACCAACAGCCTTTCCATTCTTCATCCTCTTCATTGCTATTCGTAGTTCCTCCTTCCTAATTCATTGGACTTCCTAATTCACTATCCGCACATCATCCAACCTTCTCTCCCTCTCATTCTCTTCATTCATCAGCCCCTCAAAGTACTCTTTCCATCTGTTCAACACACTCTCCTCACTTGTGAGTATGTTTCCCTCATTATCCTTTATCACCCTTACCTGCTGCACATCTTTCCTAGCTCGGTCCCTCTGTCTAGCCATTTGGTACAGGTCCTTTTCTCCCTCCTTAGTGTCCAATCTTTCATACAACTTTCCATATGCCTTATCCTTAGCTTTTGCCACCTCTCTCTTTGCCATGCACCTCATCTCCTTATACTCCTGTCTACTTTCTTCATCTCTCCGACAATCCCACTTCTTCTTCACCAACCTCTTTCTCTGTATACTCTCCTGTACTTCCTCATTCCACCACCAGGTCTCCTTATCTTCCTTCCTCTTTGCAGATGTCACACCAAGCACCTTTCTAGCAGTCTCCCTTACTAGCTCTGCTGTAGTTACCCAGATTTTTGGTAATTCTTCACTGCCACCCAGTGCCCGCCTTAACCCTTCTCTGAACTCTACCTCACAATCACCAGTTTTCATTTTCCACCATTTGATCATTGGTGCTGCCCTCACACTCCTCCTCCTCTTCTTGATCAACAACGTCATTCTACAGACCACCATTCTATACTGCCTAACTACACTTTCTCCCGTCACCACTTTACAGTCTTCAATCTCCTTCAAATTGGCCCTCCTGCATAGGATATAATCCACCTGTGTGCATCACCCTCCACTCTTGTATGTCAGCCTATGCTCCTCCCTCCTGTTAAAATACGTATTCACCACAGCCATGTCCATCCTTTTTGCAAAATCCATTACCATCTGACCTTCTGCATTCCTTTCCTTAACACCATACCTACCCATTACTTCCTCATCCCCTCTGTTTCTTTCACCAACATGCCCACTGAAATCTGCTCCAGTCACCACTCTCTCACCCTTGGGTACAATCATCACCACTTCATCCAACTCACTCCAAAATTTTTCTTTCTCATCCATCACACACCCAACTTGTGGAGCATATGCTCTAACAACATTCATCATTACACCATCAATTTCCAGATTCATAAACATCACTCTATCTGACACTCTTTTCACCTCCAAAACATTCTTAGCATACTGTTCCTTCAGGATAACCCCTACCCCATTTCTCCTCCCATCCACACCATGATAGAACAATTTGAACCTGCCTCTAGTACACCTGGCCTTACTTCCCTTCCACCTGGTCTCTTGTACACACAACATATCAACTTTCTATCTGTCCATCGTATCTGCTAGCTCTCTCCCTCTATCAGTCATATTGCCGATATTCAAAGTTACAACTCTCACTACCACACTCCTAACCTTTCTCCTCTCTTCCTGCATTCGGGTATACCTTCCTCCTCTTCTTCTCCTTCTCCTCCTTCAGCCAACAGTATCCCAGTTTCTGCCAGCACCCTCTTGGCTAACAGTACTGGTGGCGGTCATTGTTAACCCAGGCCTCGACCGATTCGGTATGTAAATCTGTATTGTTTTCCGCATATCTCATTTGGCAAACGTTTTACGCCAGATGCCCTTCCTGATGCAACCCTCCCCATTTATCCAGGCTTGGGACTGGCACAAAGAAATGCACTGGCTTCTGATGGAAATAATTAACTAGAAAATTGGCAATCTTCAGACACTCGACCTATCCATGTTTTGCTTTGTTAAAGGAAGGTCATGCCTACTTAACCTGGTAGACTCCTTTGAGAAGGCCACCAAGGCAATGGGTGAGGGTAAAATGGTGCATACTGCATATCTTGACCTGGCTAAAGCATTTGATGCAATACCCCACTCAGGCATTGCTGACAATCTCTCTGATGTATGCATAAACCCATATATCACTCACTGTATTGCCAGCTAGCTCACAGACAGGACCAAAGAAGTCAGGATAGGTGAGGCCACCTCCACCAAGATTCAGATTACCGGTAGAATATCTCAGGACTCTTTGCTGAGCATCTACTTCAAATAATTCAAAGCTAATGTTAAAGCTATCTGCCTCACCAAGTTCACAGATAACTGTAAATTGGGAGATATTATAGATTCCCCCAAGACAGAAACATCTTGCAAGTGGGTTTAACAGTAACAAATGAATGGTGTCAAATATTGTCCTAAAACAAAATGCAAAAAAATGCATTATAATGCCCTTTGGGAAACTGGCAATACAAGCTAATTACTCCATTTATAAAACACCCCTAATACTTGAGCCCATAGTAAGGGATCTGGGAACGTTTGTAGACAGCTCTGGCCTTTGACCAACACCTAGTTAATATAATAAGAAAACCATTCTATGTCACCCAACGTACAGGTAAGGACATGGCATCCTAATCCAAGGAAGTTACAGTACCATTCTAATCAGCCCTTATCAAACCTATCATTGAATATAATGCCTTCTTTGGCATGTTTCTAATCAGATGCTTGCAACAGTTGTAACTCTCACAGAGGTTTCTCACCAGGAGAATTCAGGCATGCATACTCTGTCCTACACTGATCACCTAAAGGCACTGTCTCTGTATTCAGTCTGCTACAGGCTGCTGAGGGGAGCTATTTGTCTAGTTTACAGGGCTTTCTCAGACCCAGCCCTGATGGATCTGTTACAGATGTGCAAAACCAGCAGCACCAGAAACGCTAGATCTAGGGATATGAACTTCACTTGGACATAAACAGATTGTGCTGGAGAGACAGATATGTGTCCCATAGTATACCCACATTATGGAATGGGCTCCCCATCCATGTAAACCAGAGTTCATCCCTGACCCTATTCAAATGAAACTTTAAAGAATGGATGGGAAATTGTAAATTTACCCCCAGTCTGCTCTTCATGTCCATTGTGGATAGAGGCCATCAACAATAAGTATTATACAAACTACCACTCCCTACAAATCCTTAGCTACCTGCCTACTAACATGCGCCCACCCACATGATACATGGGTCACAAATTTTTTGGGGTGGATGGCCAGGTTTGTAAGGGCTCTATTGGTCATTAGCCTAGTAACATCCTATGAACCTATGCAACATTAAGCAATTGTCTCAACTGGAAAGGATCCAAAGACTTTTAACCAAGAAAATGAAATTCTTAAAACCTTCACCTTCCCCAGTGGATTAGCTCTCCTTTTACTCAGTAGCCTACATGTTGGTGTGAGGTGACCTGTATCTTGCTTTTCAAGGCATGAAAGACTCAGTCCTATGTGACCTCCCTTTTCTTCACAAAACCAGTGGCTCTAAGAATACCCACACTTTTGCTAGAGAGTGCTGGAGAGAACAGTCAAGCAAAGTGCTACTTTAGCTACTTTTAACACTAGGCTTGAGAAGACACAAACTTACACCAGGATTATCATGTATAGCCCTACTTGATTTTGGGGTGTGGTGGGGGGTCACTGTTAAGTGCTTGAAAAGAGTGGAAAGAAAAATTGTTTCTGTTTAGAAATGCATATGGTAGGTGTGATGTGGTCCCCATGATCACTTGCCTAGTATGTTCCCATATTCTGGTCTCTTGAGTGTTATGATTCATTTACATTCCTTAGTAACAATAGGAAAAATAACTGTATTTCTAAAATGGACTGCTTCAGTTACAATGCCAGATTCTTTTTCATCTCTATAATGCTCATATGATGTCACATTTTTCTAAATAAAAGATGACTTTGGAGCAGTTTTTTTTTTCTTTTCCTTTAACCTTAGGAAGGACATGCCACAAACAGTATGGGGTTCCAGGGCCCTATTTCTAGGCATAGCAACAGTACATAAATGTGTGTGTGGAGAGTTGGGAGTTGTGCACAGCATTAACTGCAGATGATAACCAGGTGCATAACATGGAATGGGTGTGGCCACAACTGCAGTACATACACAAGCCTTGTGCTCATTAGGGTCAAGACACAGTATGCCTAGTCAGGGTAGAAGCTCACGCTCCATTAATTCTACACCGTCCCTATCACAGGTCACAACAAGCCCTGACACAGTAAGACAATACAGTGGAAAGTGCAACTGAAACATTGTGGCTACTTGCCCCTAGTACTGGAAGTTGTGATAGCTCACTCCCCACAATTATCTGGAATGATGTGGCTACCATGTGCACATCCTATGACACTATCCCAACTCATACTGTTATGCTGTCTCACCTGTCACTCTGCACCCCCTCCCCAATCACCTCTGGAAATTATGTCTGTGCCTCAACTATCCCTCTAACCTGTGTGGGTATGGTGATGTCTGGTCTACTGCATTGCAAATCAATGCATTGCCCTGTATAGACTTGTTGTAATACTAAATGAATCACTTTGTTATGTGTTGTTTGTTTCATGGCCCATAGTTGTGTACCATATGTCATCTCTAGAAGTCCTGCAATGTAGTGCACCCACCTATGCCTCAGCTGTACTATTAGGTGCTCCTCCCCTGACTTTCTGCCATGCCCTTCAGCCATTGGCATAAATGGTATGAAAGGCCATGGCAACATTTTCACCTGCTGCTCTATCAGTTTGTACAATGCCATGTTGTGCAGCTTTGCACACATACAGTACAAATGTTGCTATAGATGACAGAACTGTATTACACTGTGCCTTTTGCTATATCAAGGAAATGGAAGTAGCCTTTGGTTAGACTGGATACTTGATCTACTAATATAGCATGCTTCAGCATGTGCTGTTATACCTCATGTTTTGCTTGGTCTGGGGATTACAAATGGAGGCCATCAATCAAGGCTCGAGGGCATACACAGCATTGCCTGAAACACACAACAAACTACATATTATATGCAACCTGCTCCCTGCTTGCATTGTGTTTGTATGTATAGACCTGTCTATCTAGCATGGGTGTGCACCTACCCACCTGATTATACTGTGGGAGGTTCCCACACAGGTACCTTTGGTAAAGGTCAGACATATGATTGATGTGAGAACATATGAAATTCCCAGGTGGTGCACATTCACATGATAAATAATGCTCTGAACATTAGGCTGAACATTAGGCACAAGCTGGCATTTAAGTAAAAGGAAACCCTTCCTACTGATGTAATGCAACCCTTCTAAACCAGATGTGGTCTTGATGACAATGTGTGCCCAGTCAATGGCTCCCAGGATCTAAAGGAAATGGACAATTTTGTACAATGCCCTTATGATGGTGGCTCTCTGCCCTGCAGTTATGGGAAATCAAATATGCTCCTTCACATGTTGTAGCATAATGTCAAAGAACTGGTTCAAGTTTCAGAAGTCTGAAGCCTGTGATATCATTAACATGTCCTCTGCAGGTCAAAGAGAGGTCCCTGTATCTGAGATGGGGTTGAGTTACACATACCTTATTATCCACAGGAGTGAGCATGCAATGCACCCCTCATGATTCCACTTGAAGGTGACACAGTTCAACAAGATTACATGCAGTGTCCATGCCTCCAAGGTAACAGCCCTCAATTTGGTCACTCCAAAGGGGGTATGACAGTCACAAGACTGTACCTTCTTCATTGCCATGCATGACCACAGTATGTAACACTGTGGGTACTAGCTCCAAGGAAGGTTGATGCTAAACTATAGCTGTTGCTACTGCAAACATTGTTCCTCTCATGTATACCTTAAGTCTCAGTGTAGAAAAACAGTAGGTGTTGCAGCACCGAGCATTTGTTTTATGTGTCTAATACATTTCTGAATTGTTCGGCCATTTTGGTTTGGTCATTTGCTTACACCATGCGGCTCATTTGCACAGAGTTCCACAATTGCATTCCATTATGCACTCAACATCCATTAAATACAGTGCTATTCTGAGGCTTGATTAATGGAACCATTGATGTCTCTTAACCATCAAAACCATGGACATTTGCCACTGCTACGTTAATATGCCACATACATCACCCCAAATGTCTACGAATCCTAGCCTTTATGAAAAGACTGAACCCTGCATAAGCACTTGTACAAAACAACAGTTTCTATTCCCAAGAAAATCAATGGAATGAAATTTGACCAATTTAGTTTGATTTTTCTCACTTGTTATTCAGTAAGTCATCTTAAGGCAATGCAGCAAGGGAAAATAGTATCAGAAATGACTCAGTATTAGAAAAAAAGCTTTATTGAGACACTTAACCATGCATATATCTCCAATCTTTCATGTAGCAATTTCTTCTTCTGATTAGCTCAGTATATCCAAAACTCAAGTTAATTAGTGCATTGACAACTAGTGTTTTAACTATCTATTGAAGTAAATGTTTTAAAAAAATAAACAAGGTCATTTAACCCTAGAATCACAAATGTGTTTAGACAAACCTGACATTTATTTTTTTCACAATTTCAGTTTATTGTGTATATCAGTCGTTCTCTGTCTTTTAAATGCCATCCTCAATTCCCCAAAGTTAAACTATGTTCAGGAGAAGCATTACCTATATGCTTACAGGATTCTTATTACTGCATATTTTATATGTCATATGCTCACAATTTCATTTTTGAACTTTGCTGCACAGAAATACTCACATTAAAAAAGTTTATGAAGGGATATTTAGAAATGGGGTCTTGCTGTTATATGTTTATTTTCCTGCAGAAATTGTGGGGATTTTTGAATAAGTTTATCTTTTTTTGATTTATAAGAAAGATACAGTCGCATAATAAAGACAGTTACATTCTTCATAACAACTGAAAGCATGTATCTTTTTAGTTCAAGAATGAGCAAAATAGTCACCAGGCCAAAGGCTTTACCTAGATCCAGAAGTATAGTTATAGGGGAGCACCTCTCAGGGTACAGAGTGTTCGGAGGAGCAATCAGCAGATGCTGATTAGTCTTTAGTGCATTACTGACATCCATAACTGAATGCTAGGATTGCATTTGCAGTCAGGATGGAAGTGTTTTAGTAATCTGTTTGTGGTTTAAACCATAGTAAGCAGTTAGCTACAATTTATAAAGGAAAGAAAAGAAGAAATCTTCTTTTCCCAGAAATATGGAGTACAGGTTACAAGTCTTTTTTTAATATCCTTAAATATAAGAGGCATTTTTTTCCTCAGCATAAAGTTGGGGGGGTGCCAGATCATGGAATGGTACAGGGTGCCAGAATTCCTAACTGCGGCTCTGTTTAAATCTATGATGAAACCACCTGTTAATGATCCACCCTTTATTATTGCATAGACAGTGCTGATTAGTGTATGAAATCCAGTGGTGGTGCTATCACCTTGCCTGAAACTATGTTGTGGGTGTTAAAACAAGGAGTTATTCCTTAATAGTCCAGAAGTTGCAAGACTGATTACTTTTCATGAGTTTTATTTAACACATGTAGTAATGAGTTTCATGTTATCCACTTTCATGTGAGAAGGGGGATTTGGAGATGGGCACAATAATGTTAAATTTCAGTAGGTTTAGGACTGTACCTATCTGAGCAGTGTACACTGATTGTGTGGGTTAACAGGATAGCTATGCTAGTTCTATCAGCTTATAGGAGGAACATACGTGCGACCTATGTCCACAAAGCTGGCTGACCAATGGGATGTGTTTCAGTGTATTGTTTAACTGAATGGACATGTGAATAAGAGAGAAGGCAGGTGACTGTTCTTCTTAAGGATGCAAGAGTATTACCGGAAGGAGCTTGTGTGCAAGTGGATCAACAAAGGCTAGTCAGGAATTCAGAGGCACACTGCAAGTGTTGCCATCAATGTATAAAGCTGATGAAGGGATAGTTAGAAATGGGGTCTTGCTCTTCTACTTATATGTTTATTTTCCAGCAGAAAATATGAACATTTTTGAATAAGGTTATGTGCTTTTCATTCAGGAAGGTAGCCTTGCCTTAATGCACTCTGTTACATAATTTCTGACTAAGAAGTACTTTCTACCAATATTAAAACCAAGCTTAAGTTTATTATTTTTATATATGGTGAATACTGGCAGTAAGACAAGCTGTTGGCTGATTACTTATCATCTGTGAGGGGAGTATTCTTCTTGTAATAGCTTAAAAACATTAAGAAATAGAAATAGGATATCATTTGAACTTTGTTGCTTTACAACAGAGGCCTACCCACTTGAGACAGGTTTAGTCTATGGAAGTTTTTAAAGTATTGAAGCCACACTGATACATTATGTTTTTAGCAAAGACGTTTGTAATCATTTCATACTGGATACTCATGAAGGGATCTTGGATTACTAGAGATGTTGGGGAAAGAAGATTTATTTGTAAAAAATCAGTCACGTATGTTGTGCTGGTCTTTTGGGGATTTGGCCATGTTGGGGCTATAAAGAGAGCCATAACTGGGGGGGCAGGGGGAGCACAATAGAGGCCACCCTATATGCATGCTGTTAGAGTCACAATCAGCAGGCATTTGCACATTTGGCATACAGGAGCTTTGTTTTTTTTAGCTCCTCAAACATCTCCATGTTGCTTGGGGGGCTGTTAGGGAACTGCATAGGGTGCCAGATAACCTTGTACCAGTTCTGGATGTAACTATGGTGTAGATTGTGCTTCCGCAAGTGTTTAGACTTTCTAGTATTTTGAGCTACAGTGAATGTTAAACTACTTCTGGTTCAGTGCAATACTTTGTCCTCTACTGTCTGTCCAAACACATAGAATCCATTGGACACTGAAGTCTGTGACAGTCCAGTAAGCAGGTAAATTACTAGAACTTACCCTTGTCAAATTCCTATTACCCAGTATTATTGGAATATGAGTTTTGGAAACTCATAAACCAATGGTTAAAGACTCAACAAGAAATAGAAACTGAGCACAGTTTACTTGCTTACTTGTTTCAAACTAAAGTAAGAGCCCTAGCAAGTTATGAACAAGTTAATATTTTAATGTCCATATGGTCCTTCATATTGGTAGGCAGAATGATATCAAAACTGAACCGCACCTTATTGGACTGTGTGCATTCTGTGTTTTCTCACAAAAATGATAAGCCTAGTCCTTTTGTCTAATCCATAGTAAATGCTTATTTATTTATTTATTGGCATTTGTCAGACTGAGGAGTGTCCTTTTGTAGTGCACGTCTGCGAAGAAAAGCCTCATTATACTGACGTTATGGACATCAATGGTATTGTATAATCATTTTCAGTCAGTTTCATTCATGAGCAACATTTTAATTATTCAGATATCCTTGACATCAGTTACATCATTTACAAATCATTTATTAAAAATAACAGTTACATTGGTTATATATGTGAATATATACATTTTAATACAGTGAAATATATGCAGTGCAATATTATCAGTATGCATAAATTGTTAGGCTTTATGTGAGCATATCATTACCAGAAAGATGTGCTCAAAATCTAAGCAAAAGTAAAATAACATAAAGAGTTAGAGCAGCCCAAAGAAGGAAGGAGGGGAGGCGATACTAAGAAGGTAAAGGAGTTGAGATGATGGAGGAGGGTATATAAGAAGGTAAAGGAGTTGAGATGATGGAGGAGGGTATATAAGAAGGTAAAGGAGTTGAGATGATGGAGGAGGGTATATAAGAAGGTAAAGGAGTTGAGATGATGGAGGAGGGTATATAAGAAGGTAAAGGAGTTGAGATGATGGAGGAGGGTATATAAGAAGGTAAAGGAGTTGAGATGATGGAGGAGGGTATAGTGATAACAGTACATCAAGTTTTGTGCTCCAGACAGTTATGCTACAAATTCATATAGCTGTATTAGTATCAGGTTAACCCGGATGGTGCAGGTACACAGCCATTTATCTTTCAGCTATTGCTTCAGTTGTCTTTTAAAGTCTTTCAGTTTGCAGACTGTGTATTCCATCTATTAACAATGTGGTGTGAATACAGGGAATATCCTGCATTGTTGTTAGGTTTAGCTATGGAGAGTAATGATTTGTCAATGGAGTATAGAGGCTCTAAACAGTGTAAGTTTGAATGACGGAGCAAAGAGATGGGAACTTTTCAGGATTGTGCAGTAGTCTGAAGGTTGTAATTAATCACAACAGAGAATTATTTAGATTGATCCAGTTTTGTTGTTTTAGAGAAGTAGTGATGTGATTTATATTGTAGGTTCATTGCAAATGTGGCTACTTTATTGTGATGTTGTTCTAGTATGTCTGGTAGAGAAAAGCTGGGACTGGTTATTTATTTATTTATTTGTTTGTTCTTTGTTAACCAGGTTAGTCCACTGGGCAGGGGGCCCATTTTCAGTAGAGACCCGAGGAGAAAAGTTGCACAAACACATGATAAAAAAGATGATGCCAAAAAATAATATACATATATCATAACAAAACCATGTTACATTGCAGGTTTAAAAACATAAAAAAGGGCAAGGTAAAAATACATGTGAATAACAGCATTAATGCCTTGTAGATAATCATTAAATGTATCGACAACGCTCCACAAACACATGATGAAAAAGCTGATGCCAAAAAAAAATAATACACATATATCATAACCATACCAAGTTACATTGCAATTCTGGAACATAAAAATGGCAAGATAAAGAGACATGTGAGTAACAACATTAATGCCTTATAGAAATCATCATAAATATGCATTCTGTGCATGTACAACACCAAAATGATAGAGTTAGAGTTGGTGGAACAAAATAGAAGAATAGCAAGTGGAGTGTAGATAAGAATGAAGAATACTTGAAGAGACAGAGAATAGCAAAGAGTGTCAGTTGTGCCAGTCATAGTGGGTGTAGTGGAAGAAGAGGTGGTAAAGAGTGGGGAGAAGGAAATGATTAGGAAAGAGTTGGGGTGACCAGGGAAATAAGAAGTAAAATAGGGGGGCAAAGCTGGGAGGAAAGTTTACTTTTTAAGAGTGCTCAGTGGTGTAGCTACAATATTAGGATACGGTTAGGATAGGAGTAGCATATAATAGGGTGGGTACTAGAAAAGAAGTGTTTTGTCTAGCAGAGTCAGTAAGGTCATCTTTTACTCTAGTGATGTGGCCAAGCTTTAGACGTGTCCTTATTATGGTTTGCTAAAGGTGAACAAATTTCTGGTCATCATCTATACTCATAGCTAGTAGTTTGGTGTGGGATACCACTTCTATATCCATCTTGTTGAATGACAGTATATTAAAGGTATTTGTTTTTGGGGGGGGGTGAGAGTTGGGAGGTGAACAGTAGAAATTTAGCCTTTTTGATATTCATAAGGATTTGTGGTTGTCGAGCCACTCTTCTATGGAAGAGAAGGGTTTCTGTGTGAGGGTTGGAGCATGGCCAGTCAAGCCACTCTTCTATGGAAGAGAAGGGTTTCTGGGTGAGGGTTGAAGCATGGGCAGTATACTAGCTTCACATATTAGACTGGAATCATTGGCATATTGTACTGTGGTGACCTCTTTGGCTACTGTGTTTAGGTCATTAATTAATAAGTTAATCAGAAGAGGTCCTAGGATAGAACCCTGTAAGATTCTGACTCATATAGGAAGGAAGGAGGAGAAATCACCTTGACATTTCACTGCTCCGGACCTATTAGTGAGGCAACTTAGAAACCAGTTAAGTGAAGAGGGTGATAGTCCATAAGAAGAGTCTGTTTAGGAAAATTGGATGACTGACTGTGTCAAATGTCTTGGCTAGATCCATGAATAGTGCTAAGGTTAAAATACCTACAGTTTTATTTTTTTTAGCAAGATAACTCTTAAGCCTAGATTTCAATTCCAAGAGTTGAGGGATTTTATAGGAGGATATGGTATGAAACTGTGTCATAGGCTTTGGAAAGATTAGAAGGAGGGCAGATGCTAGCCTTCCTTCATTTATATGGGAATTTGCAGCATTAGCAAAATGTAGGAGGGCTGAAGTACTGCTATGATGGAGATGGAGACCAGGTGGGGAGGGAGATAGAGGTTATTTTTGGCAAGGTATTGGGAGAGCTCGAACCAAATGCATTTCTCAAGAATTTTAAATAACTCTGTAAATCGATAAATACATTGCTCAGTCCTGGAAAGTCAACCCAATCCAGCCCACTCCCAAACAATAACTCCTAAAGCATTGCTTCACAGTTTAACTTACAGTAACCTCTCTCATACAAAATAAATCTACTACAAATCCAGCCACTCCACTACAATTAGTGAAGCCACAACAGACCTTCATACTCACTCCAGTGCCAAAACTTACAATTAAAAAACACCTAAGCAACCCAAAGACAACAACCACTATCTATGACCAGCTTCCATCTGAATACCTCAAACTCTCTGCAGATAGACTTGCATATTCTGTCTAAATTATAATACACCACCCTATCAAAAACATATGCCCCCACCTTATGGAAAAAATCCTATACAATACCCTTCATAAAGGAGACTCAACAACCAAGCTCATAAACTACTGATTAATCAGCATTCTCTTACCCTTAAATAAAACCTTGGAATAATGTATTCACTCTCATCTTACTACATATATCGCTTTTCATAACTTCCTCTCTTCCTCACAATACGTTTTCAGACCCAATCGCAGTACAACCACTGCCCTTCAAGGTTCACAGATATAGTAATTCACAATAAAAAATGTAGGCATTTTAACCTCAGCCCTATTTATGGATCTATCCAAGACATTTGACACAGTCAGTCATCCAGTTCTCCTAAATAAATACTTAGGGTATTGCCATGATGTAGTAATTTGCATGAACATCACTATTGCCAAAAAGGAAGATAATACATTTTTTGCACTGAGTTTGAGCCTGTGACTTTGGCACCAATCATTTGTTTGCGTAAGACTTTCTAAAAGGATGTTGACATAATTTGGAGATTCTATGACCACACCAGTTTGCAGTTGTCAGCAAACTTTGCAAGCCACTGCCCCTTAGTTTTAGCTTGTACTTTGGAGAAATAGATTCTAAACAGTAGATGACCCAGGACTGATCCCTGTGGAACACCACTGGTAATGAGTCTGCTGTTGGAGGTGGAGTCATGCATTTTGAGTGCATGGGCTCTATAAGAGAGCCAGTTTGAAACTCACCTTATGATCTAAGGGTTGATGTCTATCTGGGAGAGTTTGTCAATGATGCCTGAGTGAGGGATAGTGTCAAATGCTTTGGCCAGGTCTAGGTAGGCTGTATAAACAGATTTCCCCTCATCCAGGTTCCTTGTGACTGTCTCAAAGAGGTCCACCAGGTTTAACAAGTATGATCTCCCCCTTAACAAATCCAAACTCGGTAGGATCTAGTATTTATAGATTATCTAAATCTTTGTTGATAAGGTCCATGATGATTCTCTCCATGGCCTTACAGATAGGGCTTGTCAGACTAATAGGACTGGAGTTCCCAGGGTCAGTAGAAGCACCATCTTTGTGCAGAGGGATAACGGTGGCTGTTTTCCATTCAGCTGGAAGGAAGTTGGTGCTTAGACTGTGATTGAAAAGAGTAGCCAATGGTGATGCTAATTCTTGGTTGAGCCCATGTGGGATGCAGCCTGGGATGTTATCAGGTCCCATTGATGCTGTGTTTTGGCCTTAGACAGGGCATCTATGACCCTCTCTTTAGAGATACAGGGTAGGGGCAGGTGGCAGGGATGTCATGAAGTATGTGTGTTGGGGACGGGGGAGTGAAGGTTTTGCTAAACCTGTTGGCTGCCAGGTTAGCCATGTCCACCGGCTCAGTGTATGTGGTACCATTAACTACCAGTTTGGTGCATATCTGAGCCTTACCTTTTAGGTTACAAATGTAACTAAAGAATGCCTTATCATTGTCTTTGGTTGAGGAAGCTAACTTGGATTCATAGTTTGCCTTGGAAGACTTTACAAGAAGTCTCATTTGCTTATTTAAGCTGAGGAGGGAGTATCTTCATTTTAGATCCCATTCATTCTTACTCTTGGACAGCAGTTTCTTCCTTTTATTGTAAAACATGTTGATGGTGGCTGTCCACCAGCCAAGTTTGCTTTTCTTTGAAGAGCTTGTGTTGGTCCTAACAGGTACTGCTGAATCAATGCAGTTATACAGGTGCTTGTACAGGGCACTGGTGTAGAGTTCAGCATAGTTACCAATTCTGTCTGAGAAGAGAGGTGCAATGAAGCTATTTATACCATCCTGTAAGAGGCTGCAATCTTCTTTGGAGAAGTGTTTAGTCTAGTTGCTACTAGGGGAGGGTCAGGTGTGATAGTTACCTCAAATGAGACTGATTTGCAGTCAGATCTCACCAGGGATGAACTCACAGTGGGACAGCTACAGTGGTCTCCCATATTTGTAAGCACCAGGTGCAGAATGTTGGCACTCCTGCTGGGGGTGTCAACCAGCTGGTTCAAGGCACTGGAGTTGACTAAGTGGAGGAACCTTTGGGCAGGTGAGTTTGAGCATGCATAATTCACCCAGTCAATGCTAGGGTAGTTAAAGTCACCCAAACTATGGTGTTAGGATGTATCTTGATAGACTCAAGTTGATCCAAAGAGGCAGAGTGGGTGTCCTGATTCATGGAGGGGGTTTTGTAGCTGGCAATGATTTGAATAGGTGTCCTACCCATGGTTAATTGCACCTAAAGTATCTCTAGGGTGTCATACTGCTTGACCAATCTGGAGGTGTATTTATCTTTGATGAATATTAATGCACTGCCTCCTTTAGTTTTCTTGCCTTCCATTTGTGGTCTGAACATGTGGAAGAAGGTGTAACCCAGTATTACTGGGGTGGTCTCTACTGCCTTGAACCAGGTCTCCATGACTGCACAAATTTCTGTGTACTCCAGGGTGAGGACTGCTTCCAGTGAGTACAGTCTCATGTTGAGACTTCTAGTATTTAGCAACATGACCTGGAGGTTGTTCTTGGCTGGTATTTTTGCATTGGGAGTTTTGACCTTGTGACACTGCCCAAAAAAGGCACTATAGGGTTGGCAAGAGTCTTGGTCAGCAGTCAAGATCCGGGGGGGGGTAGATAAAGACCATCTCTGGCAAAGCATCGAGGTCTGTCGATCATGTCATCCCAGACTGACAGATACTGGATCCCCATAGAATGACACCAACAACTCAGCCAATTATTGAAGTCAATCATTTTCTGTTTGCATTAAGACATCATTCCAGGTGAAGGTAAAATATTGCTTAAGGCTAAGGACATACCTGCCTGAGACACATATTCAGAGAGCTCAGTTATGTCTCTTCATATAGTTCAGAGAGTATGTCTCAAGTCATTCACACAGATATGGACAATGACAGAGTCCTAACAGTACGTGTTGTTGAGAAGCTTGCATGCATGTGTGATATGGTGGATCATGGCACTTGATGTCAGCTGACTGTGACCTTCTCCTTATCCAGCCTGGTGATATGGACATCTGAGTGTCTCACGATGGAGTCTCCTGTCTCCTATTACTAATATGTTAGGTTTAGTGTTTAGCCTAATTGGCTTGACAGGTGAGACACTGGTGCTTGAGCTATTGTGTGTATTGTGTTCTGCAGAGGAATTATGTGTAGTGTGCTTGTGTTTGGAAGATCTCTGGTGTTTAGGTACGTTTATGTCGAGGACCTCCGCGTATGTAGGTATGTGTAATGTGAGTGTGAGTGTAGTAGGTGGTGAGGTGTGCATGATGACAACCCACTCAGTGTCAGATGTATTGACTGCTGTGTGAGAGAGTATTGATTTCAGGATTTTAATATAGTTGCATCTCTCACATATTGAGTTTGTGTGCACTAGAAGTAGAGGGTTGTCTGTGTACATCAGGCAGTTGTTTCACTGCTTCAGAATGCCCATATTAACCAAGATGGCTGGAGAAACTGTGGAAAATTCCCATTCATAGTACTAGGTAAATTTATATGGTCAGAAACAGGAATATGGTGGGAAAGGGGTCACTTGTAGGAATATGTAGTAGGAGAATTGTGTTAATACCTCAGAGGCTAGGCCTAATGCCTTACTAGTATGTAGATTGGGGCCTCTGAAAAACCTCTTGAGGCTGTTATTACAATGGGGTGCTAACAAACTTTCACTAGCATTGCCTCTTTGCCATGGAAATTTGCTAAAGATGAGGAACTACACTGTTGGGACACAGATGTGTCTAAAAGACAAATTGTTGAAATTAACTGTCTGGCTAAGGCGTACAAGTGTGCAGCAGTCCATGGTACTGCATGATGAGCAAACAAGCAAAAACCCACTCAAGGGTGGGGATTAAATACCAGAATGTTAAAACGTAAAATAACTTTAAGAAAACTCAAAAGAACCGATTTTGTGCTTACTCCAAGCCCTAGACCAGCCGACCTTTACCAGCCAGGGGCACGATACTCTCACTAGAGTACAGATGGGCCATTTCTAATCTAAGATGGCCTGGAAAATGTATGCAAACAGTCACTACAAATGCTCAACCAGGCCCAGAAACAGCAACCCTGAGTCAGGATTATGCTACAGCTACTAGCTACACTATTTTAGGCAGAAAAAACTACATAAGTGTTTACCACAGCAGAAAAAAACAGCAGTGAGACACTAAATAAAAGTTTTAAACATTAAAAGAAAAAGGAGACTCTAGAGAATGCTTTTAACTGCAAACACATCATTTGAATGATACACTCTTTGGCAGGAAAATCAGAACAAACAAACAGATGCTAAATGAATGGAGAAAATGTCCAGTTAATACCTGTCAAAGCTTTACAAAGAGGGAAAAGAGTAACTAACATGATTTAATAGGCCCAGTAAGGCAGACAATTGCAGTACAACAGTCCAGTTTGTTTATAGCAATAAAATACAGTAAAAATGTTTACAGCAGACAATAAAAAGTGCAATAAATGGTAAGAATAAGTAAGCTCAGAAGACTCTAGTCATCTGAAATCTCAGCACAGAGTTGTGGTTGTGCCAGTCTTCTGTTCAGCTCAGTATGAACAAGTAGAAACCCACCCAAAGGTGGGAGTTAAATACCAGAAGGTTAAAACCTAAAACAACTTTAAAAAAAAAGCTAAAAAAAAACAATGAAGTGCTTACTCCAAGCCCTATACCAGCCAACCTTTACCAGTCAGGGACCAATCAGCACAATCCTCTCACTAGAGTGCAGAAGGGCCCTTTCTAATCCAAGATGGCCTGGAAAATGTGCTCAGAACAAACAGCCACTATAAAAAAACAACCAGGGCCAGAAAGAGCAACCCTGAGTGTGGACTATGCTGCAACTACTAGCTACACTATTTTAGGCAGAAAGCACTACAGAAATGTTAATGTGAATTCTGAATTTGAAGGTTGTTTTGTCTTTTACATTTGATCAAGGAATTCCAGGCCTTGTTTCTTTATTTTATTTTAATTTAGTTTAGTTTGTTTGCCAGGGTACTAACAGTGATCACTGAGTTTCATTAGATGTTTTGTTGTTCTGGTGAGCCAAGGTGCTTGCATGGCTTTTACATGCATTGCTCTGGTTGGGGGGGGGGGGGGGGCTAAACTGTTTAGAGTGTTAAGGAACGATCTGGAGAATTCTGTAACAGCTTCATCTAAGTGGGAAGCCTTTAGATGTCACCACTTATACAGTTGTAGCTTCTGCAGGAATGTTTCTTTTACAAGTTGGAGTGACTGTGTACTTCATTAAGGTGGTGTGGTCTGAATGTGTTTTTTTTCTTTTTGCTCTGATGACAAGGGTAGGAAGGTGACCACTTAGAGCAATATGGTGAGAGTTGTAAGACAATATGCCATTGGGGAGGAGATCAGTAGCCAATCAATTATTGATTTTTTGTTGGAGTTGTATATATAACAAGCAGTACAGGTAATTAGTTTGGTTAGGCCATAGACATTAAAAGCATTTTAAGGATGGTCACAATTGACAGCCAGCCAGTTGATACTGAAATCTCAGCAACAGTAAGAAACTCCTGCAAGTAAGCCAGGTGCATGGCCCCAAATTACTAAATCCACAAAAAATACACAGGCCAGCACTCAAAGGCAAAAAGGTGTATGTAAGCAAAATGTAATTTATTTAAGCATATTTAGGGAAAACAGACAGGTTTCAGTCCAGTTATTAAGCCTTTCTCAGTGTAAAATTAAATCAGAAAAACAAGCCTTTTATGCTTAATGATCATCACATGATACAAAAAGAATCCCCATAGTTGGTTGGTTATAATTGTTCATTAAGACCTGGGGGGAATAATCCTCCCAGCTTGATGATCCACTTCTTTTATTTCTTATTTAGCTTGTCATGCCAACCAATTTTATTAGCCCAGTCCCCACTTATCCTGTCAGTAATGGTAAACCTGAAAGATGCTGTAGAATGGGTCAAGGAGTGTTTACATAATGCATTACTGGGTTTTTTAATTTAGCATCACTTAAATGTTCAGATATTCTTATGCTAACAGGGCGAGAAGTCTGTCCTATGTAAAAAACAGAACACATACAGGTAGCTAGGTAAATAACCCAATCAGTTCTGCAGTTGGCCAAAAACTGATATCAAAAACCAGGCCAGTATTTTAACTAGTAAACTGTTTGGACTTAGCCACCCTAACACAGTGTACACAATGACCACCTGGAAAACACCCCTGCAACAAATCACCAGTTAAAGTAGTTTATAATGATTCTCCCAAAGTTATCCCATGTTTATAATGGTTAAAATAGGATCCCATGGTTTTACACCTACGGTATGAAAATTGGCATTTATCTTTTAAGAATGCTGATAATCTGTCATCCGCTAACAATATATTCAAATGTTTGTTCACTATGTCCAACAAAACATTGGTATTACGTCCATAGGTGGTAATCAATCTAAGTTCAGATGATCCTGATTGTGGTTTATCCTTATATGAAAAGAGATCTTTCCTATTAATAGAAGATGCAAAGTTACTAGCTGAAAGTATCGTACCTGTTTTATATCCACGGGATTTGAACCTATTAATAAGGTCCAACTTATAGCTTTCATATTTCTATTTCTGAGGGTGGGAGCAAACGCGTCTAATTCTCAGAAACTGTGATTTTGGAATGTTGCGTTAACATGGGGTGGGTGAACGCTGGAAGCATTTAATAATGAGCTGTATTGTGGATACTTGTGGAAAACCTGGGTATCCAGTGTATGATCTGAATTCCTTGTGATGAAAACATCCAAGAAAGTAATTTGATGAACATCATAATTGACAGTAAACTGGACCCCCCACTTATTACCATTAATGTATTTCATAAATTCACACAAGTATCCCTCATTAGCTTTCCAAATCATCCAGCAATCATTGAGGTAGCATCTCCACATATCAATTTTCCCCAAGGTATAGATTATGAGATACGTTATATATCAACTGCTCTTCCACATAGGCCATAAATAGGTCGGCATATATGTGGGCAAATGACACCCCCATAGCCGTGCCCTGAACCTGGCAAAAACATTTCCCCTGATAACAAAAATGGTTCTTGGTAAGAACATGTTCAACAAGACCAATAAGAAATGTATTGAATCCTGGTGGATAGAGCTCAGCTTGATAAAGCCAATGTTCAAGGGCCAAGAAACCCGCCCATTGGGGAATATTGGTATATAGAGATGCTACATCAAGGGTGCATAACAACCACCCTGGTTCAAGTTGAATATCTGATATTAGCTGCAAGAATTCAGTTGTGTTCTGAATGCATGCTCTGACGTATTTAAGAAGTGGCCGAAGATGTATAGTTAGAAACTGTGACAAAGGTTCAGTAACTGATCCACACCCAGAAACAACTGGTCTACCCGAGGGGTCCGGTAGGTTTTTATGGATTTTTGGTAAATATAGAACTTGATACCTGGAGTCAGGGACAGTAAGATGTTACAAAGTAGATTGGGAAATAATCCCTTCATCCTTAGCAAACAAAAGATACTGATCACTTTCCTGTTTAAATTTTGGACCGGGGTCCAAGAGCATGTACATATAGTACCTGCCATTGTTTAATTGTTTCCTGGCCTTGGCATCATATTTGCACCAGTCCATTACTACTATTGCACCCTCTTTATCAGCAGGTAAAATAACCAAATCCCAATTTCATTGTAAATCACAAATAATTTGTTGTTCATTCCTAGAAAGATTATGTGATTTGATCTGAGACTCCCGCAACTGAAAATGTAGATCTTTGAGAACCATATATTGAAATAAATATACTGAATGATGCGTGGGTGGCATGAATGTGGACTTGCGAAATCAGAAACAATCAGAGTCAGCAGTATTAGAACCAGAATCAAAATATAGTCTAAGATTAAACAAACAACAAAAAGCTGCAATGTCTTGTGCTAATGAATCCTCCAAACATAAAATGCTGGTACAAAGTTAAGTCCTTTATTTAAAAGCTGCATTTCAGCTTGTGTCAAAGACTGTGAAGAAGGTTCCCAGGAATTGGAGCAGGAATGGTTAAAAAACACCTAGATTTTATTTCCAACAATTATAAAGGAAATCTTATACTGGGAAGAGACTTGAATTCTACCTTATAAGTTTCTGAAACTACCAAGAAGTCTTTTCACATAGCAACTATTTCAAAATCCTTAAAAAGATGGATTGATTCATTTAATTTAATAGACACTTTTAAAGTAAAATATGATAAATCCTTATTATTTTCCCATAAAGACCATAGATTTGGAACACAAACCAGAATAGACAAATTATTTGTAGTTCAAGATTTACAAACACAAATCCTCAACTTCTCATAGTTCCATGCCCCTTCTCAAATCATGACTCTCTGATAATGAAGCTCCAAATAGAGTTTAAACCTTTAATCCTCTCAACTAGAATTCCATCATATATCACAAAAAATAAAGAATTCAGACCCTGGATGTTGTCAGAACTACAATTATTTCTTAAAATTAATAATACAACAGAAATCAGTAGAGTCATGGTTTGGGACTCATTAAAAATGTATTTATTTGGTAAGACTCTTAGCTGGTACAAAAACAAAGTTAGAGAGTAGGAAACTAAATCATTAGACTTGCAAACTAGACTCTTGACAGCAAAATCTAAAAAAATCAGAATTGTTCAGAAGTCAAAAATGAAATAGAGGAATTAAATAAAAAATATAATGAAATTCTAACACACAAAACTTGTCTACCCCTGGAAAAATTAAAAATAAACTCATTAGCCACCTCCCTTAGATATCTGCATAACTTATCTACAATAATTAAAATGCAATCTAAAGCACATAACATTGGTAGTATATATCATGAAAAGAAAGGGAAAAAAAGTATCAGATATAGGAGACATCCTTGAAGCATTTCAGCTCCATTATATGGAACACTTCAAAAAAGAAGATTTAGATACCAACCAAATAAACTTAGATACAAACCTTATCAATATAAAAAAAAAATTCCTGAAAAATTAAAACTAGACCTATAAAAACCTATATCCGACAAAGAAATTGTTGACAAGATAAAATAAAGTAAATCTAACAAAGCTCCAGGGATAGATGGTATAATTATGGAAATTTACAAACTCTTCCCTTCAACAGTAATCTCCCTTTTTCATAAAGCTCATGGAAATATTCTTTAATAACACCAATTCTAAAATATAATAAACCATCAGACCTTTGCACCTCATACAGACCTATATCATTACTGAATAATGATTACAAAATATTCATGTCAATCTTAGATAATAGAATGAAAATCCCACTTTCAAAGACAATTAATAATGATCAAACTGGATTTTTATATAACAGGCACACACATGATTATATTAAAAGGATACTTACTCTTATAGATTATGTGAATAAAGAAGATAGAGAAACACTTGTAATCAGATTAGACATAGAAAAAGCCTTTGATTCCCTCAACTGGGAATATCTATTTAAAACTTTAGCATTATTTGTATTTCCTCCTCCCTTCATCTTATTACTAAAAAACATATATATTAATAACTTAGCCTACATTAAATTAGGTCCTTTCACCTTAGAGTCTATCCATATAACGAAAGGTAGTAAACAAGGATATCCCCTTTCTCCTATATTATTTGCTTTGACTATAGAAATACTTGCAGAAATAATACGCAATAATCCAAGAATAAAAGGAATAGAAGTCTATGACCAGTACATATATAAAATAACGCTTTTTGCTGATTATATTTTATTAACCATATCAAACTCCAGAGAGTCATTAGGAGAGCTAGAAAAGTAATGGAGAAATGTTATAAGATTTCAGGTCTACACTTTAATAGAGCAAAATCAAAATTTCTATTTTTAAATAAGAAAAAAGAACTACAAGTTATACATAAATCCATCATAGAAAAACAAGAACTTACACTAAATTATTTATGAATAGTGTTATGTAAAAATATAAACAAAACAATATTAATAAATTATAAAAACATTATTGAAGCAATAAAAATATCTATATTGGCAAAGGCTCTTGCCACCCCCATAGTGCCTTTTTTAGGCAAGGCTCAAATTCTAAACCTACCACCCTAGAACACCAAAAAGGAAAAAAACTAAGGGTAATGCTGCTCAATGCCAGAAGTCTCACTCTCAAGATGCACGCACTCGAGGCCCTTCTCAATATGGAGAACATCGATGTCTGTGCTGTGACAGAAACCTGGTTCAAGGCTCCTGAGAGTACCCCAGCACTAACAGGTTTCACCTCATATCATGCCCGCCCCAAATCCGGACAACACCAAGAAAGGGGGGGTGTCCATATTCATAAAGGACACCCACACCTCAAGGTTGGTGGCAACGCACGATGCATCGGAGACCATCCAGGTGCAATTAACCATAGGCAAGACTGCTCTGCAATTTGTAGCATGTTACAGGCCACCCTCTCAAACTCAGGAACCTCACGTGGCCTTCCTGAAAACATTGGAGGGATAAATGTATCTCCAAACACCATCATACTAGGTGACTTCAACTACCCTAATATAGACTGGGAACACTACTCAAGCCTGAACACTCTAACCCAAAGATTCCTGGAGTTCATAAACTCAAATGCCATGGAACAACTAGTCACCATCCCCACAAGAGGAGAAAACATACTTGATCTCATCATCACGAACATGGGATCAAAATGTTCAACACCGAAGTATACCCCTCACTGGTGAGATCAGATCATAAACTAATCTCGCTGGAGGTCCTCATCCCGCCCCCACCTGAAACAAAAAGACCACAGTGAAAAACTTCTCAAAAGCCGATTTCACACTTCTAAAAACTAGTGTGGTCTCCTTTAAGGCCCCTGAGCCAGTGGTAAACATTACTCAAACCGCTGAATCACTTACAAATGCCTTCTACCAGCACCTACAGGACTGCATGGATCAGGCAATCCCAAACAAAACTAAGACTCTCTGTACCAAAGGCAAGCGTCCAGTCTGGTGGACCCCAGCCATAAACAAGCTCTACAACAAAAGGAGGAAGCTACTACAAGATAGAGCAAAATCCTTGAAAGGTAAGACACCTTTGATCATTATAAGTAAAAAACTAAGAGCTCTCATAAAATCATCCAAGGCAAATTTTGAGAGAAAAATCGCCAAGGACTCTAAAGACAATCATAAGGCCTTCTTTAGCTATGTTAGAAACCTAGGAGGAAACTCCCAGATATGCTCAGAACTAGTTCAAAATGATGTGAAAATTACTGAACCTACACACATTGCTAACATACTGGCTGACAGGTTCAGTGCAAACTTCTCCTCCCCAAAAGGAGAGATATCTATTCCAGAGGATTGTAGCCCCCCAAACATCTCCAACGCCCAGGTGAGAACTGCCCTCACTAAGGCAAAAAACACAGCATCCATGGGACCGGATGGTGTCCCCGGATGTGTGCTTCATGAACTCAATGAGGAATTAAACCCACAGTTAGGACAGCTGTTTAATCTTAGCCTCACCTCAGGATACGTACCCAAGGAGTGGCGCACGGCGACTGTGGTCCCACTTCATAAGGGCGGTGCCTCCACAGACCCTGGAAATTACCGCCCCATTAGCTTGACAAGCCTTATCTACAAAGCCATGGAGAGGATCATAATGGAACTCATAAATAAAGACATAGGGAACTTGCAGACTTTGGATCCAACCCAGTTTGGCTTTGTCAAAGGCAGATCCTGCCTCTTAAACTTGGTTGACTTTTTCGAGACAGTCACCAAGGCCATTGATGAGGAAAGGCAGTCCATACAGCCTACCTCGACCTGGCAAAGGCCTTCACACAATACCCCACTCAGGTATCTTGAAAAACTCATCAGCTTGAATGTAAACCCATAAATCACAAGATGGGTTGCAAACTGGCTAAGTGACAGAACCCACAGGGTCAGAGTTGCTGGAGCCATGTCAGACTCAAAGCCTGTCACAAGTGGTGTCCCACAGGGCTCAGTCCTGGGTCCACTCTTGTTCGGCATCTACTTTTCTGAAGTACAAGCAAAAACAGGAGGGTTATGGCTGACAAAGTTTGCAGATGACTGCAAACTGGGCTGTATAGTCGTAAACACATCTGACACGATATCCTCCAGAAGGGCCTCACAGAAACGGATAACTGGTGCCAGAGCCATGGCCTGAAGTTAAACGCCAAAAATGCATAGTCATACCCTTCGGGAAAAACAAGGTTACCCCTAGCTACCATATAGGTGGCAATCCACTGAGCACAGAAAAAGTCATCAGGGATCTGGGGACCCAAGTTGACAGTAGCCTTCGCTTGACACTCATGTTGCTAAAGTAGTTAGGAAAACCTTCTATATCGCCCACCTGATCATGAAGGGATTCACATCTAGATCAAGGGAGGTCATCGATCCCCTGTACTCATCACTCATTAGACCTATGATTGAGTACAATGCCCGTTTGGAATGTATCTGACCAGACACCTGCTGCAGCTTGAAAGGCCCCAAAAGTTCCTCACCAAAAGGATAAAGGGTCTCAAAAATATGTCTTATGCTGCCCGACTGAAAGAACTCCAGCTCTATTCAGTCTCATACCGCTTGCTCAGAGGTGACCTGTGCCTGACATATAAGGCCATGTCAAACCCAGATTTGATGAATATGCTTCACCTCAAAAAATGTAGATCCCTCAGAACCACAAGGGCGGGAGACTTAAACCTTGACACGGTTATAAATAGAACGTGGAGGGGCAGATTCATCACCCAGAGACTCCCTATGCTGTGGAACAAAATCCCGGTACATGTGAGGCAGAGCACCTCGCTGGCCTTGTTCAAGAGGAATCTTGACCAATGGATGGGAGATCGCAGATATACCCCAGGGATTACTTCAGTGTCACTGCTTGACAGAGGCACAGAAAAATGATAGGCATAGTTTTTATTCAAACTAAAGGGGTGGCGAAAGCCACATAACTATGGGCTAGGCTTATAAATGCCCTTGGGCAGATAGCCTAGTATGAACCTATGAACCTATGAACCTAAAAGTGGAACAAAATTATATTAAATTTTGAAGACAGATTGCAGTTAATAAAAATGGTCTTATTGCCAAAAATACTATATGTAGCATTAGCAATACAGTTAATTCCTGAAAGATGCATTCTTAAAGAAATAAACTCATGTTTAATACAATTTTTATGGTATCCCAAAAAGAATAGAGTAGCTCTAACTCATCACATTAGACCCTGGAAACAAGGAGGATTGAACTTCCCAGAAATAGAAACATATATAAAAGCATCTGTGCTTAAAACTACAATTGACTGGATAAACCCAAATTATTTTGCCAACTGGAAAGAATTAACAACAGCTATATTAACAAATGAATTTAATCTGTTAAAAACATTTTTAATAGTCGACAAATCAAACAAACCCTGGCACATACTATGCATAAGTATACAATATAATATAACAAAACCTACTAAAACAACACTGATTAATCATTACATCAGTTCCTTTAGGAAACTTATCAATGCAAACATAGATCTAAAACATTGGTTTGACCTTTTAACCCCATTTATCATCACTAAGAACGTTCCTCACAAAATATATAGGGAAACAGTAACCTCCTGAGAACAAAATGGATTCTTATGCTGGTTTCAATGTGTAAACAAATTAAATGTTTTAGATATACATATGATAAAAACTGCTTACAATATTCCAACACAGGACTGGTTAACCTAACAAAGCATTCTAATATACATTCAATATTTATGCAGATTAATTAATAATTCCTCATTTAAAGATATTCCAAGTCTAATAAGTTTTCTGTATGAATTTATATATAATAGTTGTGAAAAGAAAAATTCCATTTCAAATCTATATAAAGAGATAATAACATATAAAACAATTCCCAAACCATCATATTGGCACTTCTTAACAAAAGGTCAGTCATTGCAGTTAACAGAAGAAATTAAAACTAACATCTTACTATCAGTTAATTACACCTCTAACACACAGTACTGGAAAATATTTAGCTGGAAATACTTACATAGAGCATTTTTAACACTAGATAGAATTAAAATGTCAGTACTACTACAATTGTCTTTTGCTGGAGGTGTGAAAAGTCAAATAAAGCAGACTGGATTTATATTTTTTATGAATGTAATAACATTAAATCGTATTGGAATGGAATCAATCATTTTTTGCAAGCTTTATTTAATGAATCCTTTACCTTAACTAAAGTATTGATTATACTAAATGTAAATGAAGGTCCCAACCTGAATAAGACAAATATGTATTTGTTATGGACAATACTTGTGATATCTAGGAAATGCATAACCAGAAGGTGGAATTCAAATACACCCCCGACCTTGGAAGAATTCTACACTTTACTGAAGACAACTGCATCGATGGAAATAAAAATCAAAGAACTATGAATCTATCCCAGGCCATTGGTAAATAATCCTTGGAAGAAAGTTATATCTTTGTTGGACACTTTGCAATAGTCAATATTGTATCTCTGATAACTGATATGTTAATTCTATATTTAATAACATACATTGTATATAACTGAAAGTCAGGCTATTGTAAATATTGTACATAGTTTAAAATGATATATTAAAAATATTATGTAAATGTTATTTTAATTGAAAATAAAAAAATATTTGAGGAAAAAAAAAATACTGTGAGGAAATATTCAAGACATTAGTACAGTTGTTTACTTGTTTATCATCACTTTCAATAAGGTCTCTACACTGTTTATGCCCATGATGCTTTCTCCCTCCCCTCCGTACCTTGCCCCTAAAGGGGTATCAGAATTCCTATGTTTTGGGGCTGGAGGCACTACAATATATGATGTCTCAGAATCTGTCATGGCGGATGAGTCCTCAGCATAGGTTTGACTCACATAGCTAAGGGTCCTTTTCAAAATAGACCACGGTCTCTTTCTTTTCGAAGATTTCCTATCCACATTGGCAAATTTAACATTTTTATTAGGACCAAAAGGTTTACCCCATTTATAATCACCCTTATCCCATTGAAGTTTTTTTATCTTACTATCCATCAGTTGCTCCTCCAATGTAAGTAACTCTTTACTAAGCAAGTTTAAACATAGCAGGCCTGTCCTTCAAATTATCGAGTGTTAGAACAGTGGGTCCAAATTCAACAAAAATCAGCTATGGGTTTTGTGGATACCCTTGTTGCTCATTATGATCATTTGATTGATGCGAATATTACAGAGGTAGCTTCTTTGTGTGAAGACACCCGACAATTTTTTGAGAATTAGACGCATTTGCCCCCACCCTCAGAAATATAAAAGCTATAAGTCGGACCTTATTAATAGGTTCAAATCCCGTGGGTATAAAACAGGTACGATACTTTCAGTTAGTAACTTTGCATCTTCTATTAATAGGAATGATCTCTTGACATATAAGGATAAACCACAATCAGGATCATCTGAACTTAGATTGATTACCACCTATGGACGTAATACCAATGTTTTGTTGGACATAGTGAACAAACATTGGAATATATTGTTAGCGGATGACAGATTATCTGCATTCTTAAAAGATAAACGCCAATTTTCATACCATAGGGGTAAAACCATGGGATCCTATTTTAACCATTATAAACATGGGATAACTTTAGGAGAATCATTATAAAGTACTTTAACTGGTGATTTGTTGCAGGGGTGTTTTCCATGTGGTCATTGTGTAGACTTTGTTAGGGTGGCTAAGTCCAAACAGTTTACTAGTTAAAATTCTGGGCTGGTTTTTGATATCAGGTTTTTGGCCAACTGCAGAACCAATTGGGTTATTTACCTAGCTACCTGTATGTGTTCTGTTTTTTACATAGGACAGACCTCTTGCCCTGTTAGGATAAGAATATCTGAACATTTAAGTGATGCTAGATTAAAAAAAACCCAGTAATGCATTATATAAACACTCCTTGACCCATTCTACAGCATCTTTCAGGTTTACCATTATTGACAGGATAAGTGGGGACCAGGCTAATAAAATAGGTTGACATGACATGCTTAATAAATAAGAAAATAAGTGGATTATCAAGCTGGGAGGATTATTCCCCCCAGGTCTTAATGAACATTTATAACCAACCAACCGTGGGAATTCTTTTTGTATCATGTGATTATCATTAAGCATAAAATGCTTGTTTTTGTGATTTAATTTTAAACTGAGGAAGGCTTAATAACTGGGCAGAAACCAGTCTGTTTTGCCTAAATATGCTTAAATAAATTACATTTTGCTTATATACACCTTCTTGCCTTTGATTGCTGGCCTGTGTGTTTTTTGTAGATACTGAAACCTCCTAAAATTATCTTTTCTTGTGGAATATTAGAAATGACCCATGATAGAACATATTTGGTGGTGCTGATGTTATTTCTAGGAGAGATGTAAATTCCCATTAAGTATAGGGTTTTGTGGGGGGTTTAGATAAGGATGCCACCTGTCCAAATTTTTTCTGTATTGTTCAGTAATTGAGTGATCCATCTGGCTGGCTGGTTTTCTTCTCCAGAATCTGGAATGTCACACAGTCTGGACTGGTCCCTCTTCACTCACACCTGATAGGCTGAACATTACTTGGCTGCTTCCTGCCAACAACCAATCAGTACAACCGCTAATTCTGCATGACAATCATCAATAAACAGTTTCAGCAGGCATTGCTCTGCTACCAGTTTTGTGGTTGACTCAGACTGAAATGATCCTCTTAATCTAGTTTCTAAGTGTTGTTTGTTTTAGTGGGAGGCAGGCAAGTCTATTTAGTCCTCAAATGGGTCTGTGTGACTGACTATTAAATATTCTGCAGTAAGTAGTTGGGGCATGTTGTATGTTGGTATGGCTGCAAGTTTACTACTGGCTGTTGTGTACTGCTGCAAATAAACTTGAAGTAAGTTGTAGTACTAGACATACACGTAGAGCTGTGACAAATAGCTCTTGGTCTCACTTACATGATACTATCAGATGATTGGAAATGTTTTGATGGCTGTTGAAATATTTTGTTCCTGACTATTTTATTTATTTGAATTTGTAATCTGCGACACAGCATTAACCTCAGTAACTACCATAGCATTTTAATATTCTGCCTAGGGCCAAGGCTGGGTATGCAGTCATTCAAACAATGTGTGCAAGGTAGAGCATTAGTGTTTTCTCGGGTGTGCAGAATGCAAATAGCTCAAGTTCATTCTTCTTGAAGAAAGTAGTGGGGAAGCTATCAGTTAGGTGGTCTGGCCAAGAAACCCACTACATTATTGCGTGTGGGGCAGCAGCAGACATGTACAGATTTTTGCTTTTGGTTTAGGGCGGCAGCTATAGAAATCCAGATTGTGTTTTTATTTGCAACAGTGTTAGTTAGCTATCTTTCAATCACAGTTGCATATTTATTTACCCTAACAAGTATTAAACTGTAAAGTCTAACAGTACTGACTGTCTGCTATTCCCCATCATTTACTAGAAAAATTAAATTGAATAAAGAATTGTTCAAGCAAATAGTCAGCCAATAATAATGCCAGACTTTAAAGTTTAATACAGGTATATTCATTAAAGAAATATTTGTGTATGCTGAGGCTGTTCTATAAAAAAATGAGTGTTTATTGGCTGGGCTACCAGATTAAGGCAGTATGCTAGAAGCAAGTTTGTGTTGTTGGTGTCATGCTGTATTGGACAACACATATGGCAAGTGAATGGCTGACAGATTGTGATTAGAGCACTGATAGAAGAACAGCAGCACTCACCATTCAGGCAGGAAGTGGCACAGGCAGGTCAGGAAGGCAGACAGAAACAATGGTGGGCAGAGTAACTGTGTGTGTGTGTGTGTGTGTGTGTGTGTGTGTGTGTGTGTGTGTGTGTGTGTGTGTGTGTGTGTGTGTGTGTGTGAGTGTGTGTGTGTGTGTGTGAGAGAGAGAGAGAGAGTAAGGTGTACTGTGTACCTGATTTTGCACTGCAGAACATGCCTGATTTAAATGATTCATATTTTCCTTTTGTCCCTCATAAAATATCTGATTTTCCAGTAACTAATGAGATTTATAATGCTACACTTGAAAGTTTAGTACTTTTAATTGCTCAATAAAAATTGTGTAGTCTACTAATCTCATTTCAGACTTTTGCAGAATGTTTAGATTTTTCATCATATTTTTTGTGTTTTCCCCATAAAAAATCTGTGTTTTTTCTGGCAAATCTGTATAGTCATAATTCTGAGTGGAGTAAGAGTTGCTCTGATTCTGTCATCTAGGATACTTCCACTGGGTAAGAGGCAGTATTATTGTCGACTAGCTTTGAACATTGCTGGCTGTTAATTCTTAACTTCCTGATATAGCTAAAGAAAGATTTATAGTTTTAGTGGATATTTTCAGTTCTTATTCAGTGTTGAGCTTCCTAATGGTGCTTTCCTAGTTTGCTTAATTGTTAAGCATTAAGTGATTTATTTTTCTTTTTATATAGTTTATTTATATGGGTATTCCACCATAGGGGTTTGTTTTAAATTCCTCATTATTTTTGGTGCAGAGGCAGACTGCCTGATCAATACAACTAAGCTGGAGTATAAATTAGAGGCACAGGCAACAGCTTTAGCAATGGGATTAATCAGAGAATTACAGCAGAATGTATTTATGTCATCAAGTAAAAAAAGAAGGGCTGCTTTAGAGAAATCCCTGTAGACTGCATCTGACAGAAAAATCCTTGTGTGCAAATAGGAAGGTTTCTGAGGTTGTTAAATGTACTACAGTCCTGATTCTCACCCACTGTGTTTTTCTATTCTCACACTAAATTGAAGTCTACACGACCAGTTAGCATTTACTCTAAAGAATTTAAAATCCTAAAAAAACTGTGGAGGTTAGGTGATGCTCTGTACCTAGGTTATTGTCAAGTGTTTCGTGCATAAATTTTGAGAAGTACTCGGTTACAATGAATAATTTCCTTTAGCAGTAAAGAGATCTTTAGAATGCCATATTTTGAGATGTAGCAAATACTGCTTCTATGTACCTCTTTTCTATCCATCTTAATAAGAAATGATGTTCCATTTAGATGGCTTCCTTGCTTCATTGTACATTTGTGTGTGTGTGTGTGTGTGTGTGTGTGTGTGTGGGTGTGTGTGTGTTTCGTCTATCTACCCTTAGTATGCTATAACTGAGTGGTAGTACTTATTTGTCTTTAATATGTGGCCTTAGACATGACCTTGGAGAAAACATATGTGCTTCCATTCAACTAATGCCAATTATATTTTTATTTGTATCTTTAGTTTGCAATCTAAATTAACTAACTCGCTATTTGCCCAATATCAAGTTATCCAGGCTAATAGTGATATACAGGATTAAAAATTGTACTTACCTGTTTAACCAAATGTCTAATGGTAAGGAGGTTTCTATGGATTTTTAATTGCTAAGTCCATAGGGTAGGCTACTCCCCCGACCACAAAAAAAATATATCAAAACAGTGACAAAAATGAAGCCAAAAATGTAGGGCTGCACTACAGCTCAATAAAAATAAAATACTAGCTCAGGACTGAAAGTAGTTTAACAAGTGTCTGGAGCAAAGGAAAAGTAATTTTAAGGAAGACAGACAGTGGACTGCTAAAAGCAATCAACAGAGCCCAGCTGGAAGGAAAGAGTACCAATGGAGCGGCTGTGGTCTAAGAAAATGGGAAAAAACAAAGAAACAGGATCAAGGAATACAACACATGGCATCCACAGCAAAAGAATAATACCAAAAAAGAAAACAACTGACTCTTAAATGCCAACAAAATTTATGCCAACATATGTTCAGATTTTCCTGCATGTCTGAAAATATTGGGTGGGGTGTTGGAATACATTTTGATGGTGTCTCAGAGTCTGTTGCTTTCTTTTTTGTCTATGAAAATGGGGCAATAATAATGGACAACATTTTTTGTTTCGGGCTGCCAAAATGTTTATAAATAGTTTACTTAAAAATATAGACCTCAGAGAAGAATTCCAACCATAAACTTCACTGATGCATAAATTATAGATTATTTACTTTCAGGGACACTTCTACAGAAAAATAAAAATAAACACTTTTTTTTTATAACAATGTAGAGGATGAGTGCATTGAGTTGATAGTGACTCGGGCACAAACATGGGCTCACAGCTGAAAAAGGTTTAACAAGAGTCTGGGGCAAGGAGAAATAAACGTATGGAAGAGAGAGCAAGGATGACTTACTTGAAGGCATTCAGGGTCACTGAAGGGAAACAGGAGGCAAAAAATGGAAGTAGCAAGTCGAGAAAAAAGTGAAGGAAATATAAGAGAAACAAATAGTTGAGGAGTAAGAACAGTAAGGAGCAAATCCCAGTGTTTTGTCAGGAAACAGAAAGTAAACACTGACCAGCAGGGTGTCACTTGTCTGCAGACTTATCACTGTTAAAATATACGCAGAAAGGACTAGCTGCACAACACTTACTCAAAACACAAGGGCAGAGGTGGTAGAAGGTTGCTGCCCAAAATAAATGGTTGGCTGATGGAGGTGACTCAGACTTGTTTTTGGCAGAGTCTTCTGTATGTGAATGCTTTATGGTTGTTTCCAGTGAACAACCCTGCAACTCCCTTGCAAACTGCTGGAAAGAAATATTGAAGGAAGGATAAATTAACTTAGGGTGTTGCCATAATGGTATAACAAGCTGTTTGTTCTGTTTTATGCATTGTTTATGATGGGTCCATAACTGTCTTTATTGTTACAGGGATATTTAAGACTTGGTTTGTAAGCATGACATCTAACCTCATGAGTTCCTTTTTTTGTTTTTGTTAATCAAGGAGCTGTTTTTAAACTCTTTTGTTTCTTAATGGTGCATGCTTTGTCAGGATATTTTGAAATATTGAATTTAATGTGTCTATTGTTTCATCAAGGAAAACAAATTAAGTGGAGCTAAGTTGATCTGGAACAGGTTTGAAGCAAAAGTTCTTTACTGAAGCTACTGACTGGGTTATAGTTTAGGAAGCTGAGGAGCTGTTGATGGTGTCTGATTATGAAGCTTAGCGTGTGGTTGCTTAGGCAATTTGGTGGGATGCCACTTGTGGCAACACTATTTGGGGGAGATGTTAGAATCCAGTCTAGGAAAGATTCTTTAGATGTGGCCTTGTTAATTTTAGTTGAAGTCTTGATCAATTGAAAAAAGTCATATAGCTGAATTCAATTTGTTGTATATTCTAGGTCTTTTTTTGCCAGTCTATGTTAACTTTTTCTAGCAAGATACTTTCCAGTCTTAAGTTGTCCAAGATCTTGGAGAGGATCTCTTCCATGGTGTGAATATTGTTACAAGGTGGTATCTATAGACCTATGACAGTTATAGATTTTGTGAGTATTCAGTTTGCAGAATGAGATAAGAAGTTCACCTTTTTTGAAACTAGGTATAGAATTATTGTAAGACGATAGACCTAACAAAATTCTGCTGAAACAGCAACTCCACCTGCTTTTCTTTTTGATTCTATCTAGCCTGGTCATATTATAACCTGGTGGGGGCTTTTCTGTATCTTTGATAAGTCTCTGTAACCAGGTTTTTGCTGCTATGAAGACATTGGGAGAGTAGTGAGTTATACAAACATGAACTTGTGAGATTTTGCTATAGGGAATTGTTTAGGTTACTATATAGCATTTTAAGTCCTAGGTGGTTAGAGAGGTAGTTTGTTGCTGTTTTGGGATATGTGGTGACTGAATGGTGGGGTCTTGGATTAGATGAGCGGGTCCAGGATTGGGATGCATATTCCCTGCCAGTATTATTGTTCAGCTAACAATGTGGCTATTGAAGACTCAGTTATATTTGGGATTGAGTTTATACTTCTTTTTGGATAATGGTGGAGCTTGCCTGTATTTCAGAGTGCTGATATAAATGATGATGAGTAGCCTGGAGGAGACTTTAGAGACACTTGTTGTGGTATTTTTGTTTAAGTATTGCGTAGTGGGTGTAGGTAAGTAACAGTAGGAGAAAGACTTGTGAAAGCTCTTGAGAGTGTGAGTACAGTGAGAAATGCCAGTGACAGTAGATGAAGCAGTGGCATATTTGGGATTTAGAATGATGTATAGACAGGTGAGAGTGCATTGTTGGAGGAGTGTAGAAGGTGCAGTTGTAAGTAATAAAGAAGGGTCTATAATACGAATTTGAATGATAATCGAACACTAAAAGTCTGAAGCACTGAATGCCGAACAACGGAACAGCAATTTTTTTCCTAGGGAAAAAAAATCGTTAGGCCGTTTTTGGGCCATTTCCTCCACTGTGGTGAAATCTCGGAGTTGGTATATTTAAGTAGGGGGGTGAGCAAAGGCCCCCATTTTATTTTGTGTTTGGATTTTTTTTTTTTTTTTTTTTGCGGAGCAGTGATTTTTTTTACCTGGAAAAAAAAATTGCTGTTCCGTGTGTTCAACATTTACTGCTTTTGGTTTTTAGTGTTCAATAAAAGAGTGTTCGCTCTTTTTATCATTCAACATTGTGATATGGACCCATAGAGAAGGTGTAGTAAGGCAGAATAAGATGATAGCTACGACTGATATGTAGGATAGATAGGTAGGTGTATGGACTGATAGGCAGGTATAAGGAAATATATTCTTATTTAACAGAAGTCAAATTTAACAAAAATATGAAGCATCTGAATAAACACGTAATGTTGTAGAGGTAGAAATATATATGTTGTACCTTCAGTATCATTGCCTTCCTCCAAATGCAGCAGGATCAGCACAAAGAATCAACTCTTTGGAGACATAAAACCAGACATGAGTCAACTTGTACATTTATGATGCTATGATTCAAAAATTATCCAATACTAAACATTTATTAATGTCTCATATAGTCCATGTGTTTTACTAGTCTTCATTGCCTTGGACATATTTCAAAAACTGGTCATGAGACAGATTGTAAAGATGTTGGCCCTACAAAACTAGAAAACTACTTGCTTTCTCTCTAGTACCACTGCTTAGATATTGGACATCATTATGACCTGCAAGAATGTAGGCAGGATATTCCAGAAACAAACACCAGGATTTGTAATACTTAATGTGAAAATGAAGACAGAATACAGTAATGGATTAGATGAGGGATGAAATGCATATCCAGAGAACTGATAAGATGCTGCATTTGTTGCAGAAAATGAAATGACCTCAGTAAAATTACAGTCACTTTGAAGTATAACTTTGTTTTCAACATTCTTAAGATATTAATGTGAAGGCCAGTCATCCAGTGCTGTTGAGTTATTGCAAACTTCTAGAATGACCCCATGAGCAGAGGATATTATCCACAGAGTTTCCTATGCAAGTAGGGAACTGAAGTAGATTGCTAGGCCTTTACTTCAGATCACACACACACACACACACGAACACACACACATACACATTCGCACTTGCACCCCCCACACACACATAGACACAAATACACACACATACGCTTACAATTTTTAGTCACTAATCCATCAACCTGATGTTTTTTGGCTGTAGGTGGAAACTGGAATACCAAGAGAAAATATACAAAAACACAGGGGGATGTGCAGCTTCCACAAAATAAGCACCACCCCCAAAAATGGAATAATTAAATACTTGCTGGGAGACAATAGTGTTCCTCATTGTGTTGTTACATCATGCTAATGCATAGTAGAATGCATTTGTTCTAAATAACATTTGTCCTGTTCCACTTCAATAAACACACAACACCGAATGATATTTGATGACCTTTATTAAATAACTATAAACATGCTTGTTAACCAATAGTTATACATTTCAATCAAAACATGACACAGGTAATAACAGCCATGAAAGAAGCCATAACATAACCATAAGGGCAGCGTACCACTCACCCTTGATAAGCAGCGTCCCCAACTCTCTCACTTATCCTTGCATTAACAAGGCAGCATTACCCCACTCACCTTCAATTTGTTGAATTACACCACCATTCAAATAAGCAGCTCTGCTTGCTTATTAACTTGTCCACCACAGCAACCACTCATTTTCCTTCCAAATGTATTGAATTGCACATCCACCACCAGAGGGGGACAGAAGAGGGCAAGTCTGCCCCTCTTCTCCACCTTCCCTACTAAAATACACACAATCCCTGCTAATAAAAAAGGGAGAGAGAGAATGGCAAGCTCATGCCAAAATGCAGCTCTTACTTCAGTTACACTTGACAAAACCCTCTAAAACTCCTCCCTAATCTTACCTTTGTTCCTCCTAAACATCCCTCCCTTACATTTAACCCTATCTTACCATTGTTCTTTTAATCCCTGCTAACCTATGCATCTGGCCCATCATGAAGATGTCCCAGGACAAAAGGGTCTATTCCACTTCAATAAACACACAACACCGAATGACATTTGACAACCTTTATTAAATGACCATAAACATGCTTGTTAATCAATAGTTATAAATTTCAACCAAAACATAACACAGGTGATAACACCCATGAAACAAGACATAACATAACCATAAGGGCAGCGTACAGCTCACCCTTGATAAGCAGCATCCCCCACTCCCTCACTTATCCTTGCATTAACAAGGCAGCGTTACCCCGGTCACCTTCAATTTATTGAATTACACCACCATCCAAATAAGCAGCTCTGCTTGCTTATTAACTTGTCCACCACTTTCCTTCCAAACTTATTGAATTGCACTTCCACTACCAGAAGGGGAACAGAAAAGGGCAAGCCTGCCCCTCTTCTCCACTGACCAGCCTAATCAGGCTGTCCCCCTCTTTTAGCACAACTTCCATCCTAAGGCCAGACATTGTTCGGTGCACCCATTTTCTAAACTCAAGCTAGATCATTAAGTCTAGCCCCCATCGGCAAAAAAAAAAAAAAAAAAAAAAAAACACACAACAAACAATATCTTTCTTAAGCCTCCTTCATAGACACACTACCAAAACCTAAACTATCCCCTAGAACACCAGTATACCTACAATACTGGAAACCCCACTATCGCAAAGCAGTGTAAATTCAACTGTGCCTCAAAGAACCCAATAAATTAATATTACCCTCAACCCCGCTGTACCAAACCAAAACAACCACTGTGACAAAATTCATTACCTTCCACCTCAGTTTCCTTCAAGGCTTTGCTCACTGTAAGTGTGCCCTCTACAACCTTATTGCACAGCACTCTTGATGACCAAAACATCTCCTCCAACCGGTGTATTCAAAACGTCAGGAAAAGCCACCCCAACAAATTCATCACCTTCCAGCTCCACTTCCTTCTAGCCCCGACTGCTTATATCTGTAAAAGAAAGGACATTGTAAATTCACGACACTCATCCCAAACTTTCTTAACAACATTAAGCATGTCAAAAAGCACCCTTTTTCTTGAACTGCCCCCCCCCCCCCCCCCCATTACCAATTCAATAAGTTTGCACTTACCTCAGGCCAATCCCAGCTTACTTGCATAAATTATTTCACAGCCAAAACTAAAACATACAACAAAATCAATAATCCACAAAAGGCACCAAAAGTATTATACCATATGAATATGTTACAAATAATCACTGTAGAAAGATAAGTTAAATATAAATATACCTACTGATTTCCAATATGCAACAAAGTCTGCTGAACATTTATGTGACCAACCCTGCAAAACTAACCCCACAGATCCCCCCCAAATGTGGTAAGAGCTGTTCTCACACAGTTGCCAAATATTTGATCTACCAATGCAGTCTGTATGACAATCAGTTGTGTACACAATACTGACCCCAATTCCCCAAACTAAACTGAATAAAATGAAACATCTACATAGCAACACCCCTCATAACCATGAAGAATCCGCTCTTCCATAATCAATGGAATAACTTAGTAACTGTAGTAACTGGAATACTCAACGTAAAACAGCCACCCGAACCACTGTAGCTCGAACAGAAACCAAAGGAGTGACAACCTGATGCCAGAATCTATAGTAAACACTATAGTACAAATCCACACCACGATCCAGGAAAACACAGGTTTATTGCAGCAAACATAAACCACACAGGTTGAGCGCTTTCATCCACACTACTGCAGATTTCATCAGAACCAATTAGCACAGTTTGCTGGATGTGTATATAAAGCTAATTTGGCGCCAAAAATCAGTTCACTTGCACTGTATCAGTCACTCACATTTCTCCAATAATATAATATTTTACATAAAATACTAACAATTTAACATAAAAATTATACATAAAAATAAAAATAAAAATATTTGTAAACACTCTATGCAATTATAACAATAATAATAAATGAAATGTATACTTTAGTTAATAATCCATATAATGCTATTAAGAATACATGAAAAAAGAAGAATGTACGGACATAAAAATATATATATATATATATATATATATATATATATTGTACAAGTGTACTATGTTGTCCTTAATATTATTTAATAATATTATAATAATATTATAATTTTATAATTTAAAATTTTAACCCCTCTCCAAAAGGAGATAAGGTTTAATGCTGATACTTTCGTTCAACCCTGGCCACGAAGTGGCATCACATAAAATCTGCCACTTGGTCTCTAAACACGACAAACCTATCTTCCAGTTACCCCCGTGTGCATTTAACTCAATTTGATCAATAATCTTGAAAGTAAAACTATGTTGGGAACCCTTTTCACTGATGTGTTTACTTAATGCATTTTTTGGGTCAACTTTATTAATTTTGTACAAGTGTTCATATATGCGGGTCTTAAGCTTCCTTTCCGTCTTACCAATGTAGTAAGCGGAACAGCAAGAACAGGAAGCTAAATACACCACCCGCATAGAATTACAATTTCCTTTCTTCCCATGGCATACAGTTTTGTTATAGTTTTCCAATTTTGTAATCCTGTTGCTATTTATGTATTAACAATATTTACATCTTCCACATTTGCTGGTATGTTGGTCATCCCTGTCATGTTGTTTCAACTTCCCACCTTCAATAATTCTCTTTAAATTCGCTGATGTTTTAAATACACTGATAGGGTTTTTCCCCAAAATTGTGGAAGTGTTGTCAGTACTTGAGAAAACGTCCCAATGTCTTCTTAAAATTTCTTTGATTAAGTTGGAATATGGGCTAAACATTATCACACACACGTTCCTTCTACTGCTGGAGATCTCTCTAGTGTTGTCACAAACAAAATTACTCCCCAACAATGGGATATACCTGATGCCCCATAAACCAGTCACATAACTGGTAACGTCCTCCACCAAGGTAGCTGGATAACCCCTAGCCAGAAACATCCCTGCTACAATTTCCATTTGATTTACCATATCTTCTCGTGTAGAGCACATCCTCGCTACTCTAATGCATTGCCCCTTAAGGACGTTTTTAAATATATGTGGAGGATGATTACTACCGAACTGTAAGTAGTCGTTGGAAAAAGTTATTTTCCTATAAATTTTGGACTTAAATCCTTCATCCGAATTACTGATGTAGGTGTCCAAATACGGAATTCCATACTTCTCGGTTTTGTACGTAAACCTCAAAAAATCCGTAGTGCTGTTTAAATAGGCAATAAAACAGGGAATGTCTTCCTCCGGACCTTTCCAGATAATAAACAGATCATCCAAGAACCATGTATACAATGCAATATGTTTGGAATAATTACTAGATAGTACAAAAAGCTCTTCCCACTCGAGCATGACAAGGTTCGCAAAAATGGGAGCACATGATGCTCCCATCGCTACTCCCCTTGTTTGCTTAAAGTACTCACCCTCAAACTGAATGTAATTGTTGGTGAGAACCAAACCCATCATGCTGAGTATCAAACATATTTTGTCCCATGTCAAATTGGAGTGCTTTCTCAAACTGTTTTCAAAATATTCCAATCCGGTGGTATATGGAATACATGAAAACAGGTCCTGAACATCAATAGTCAGAAATACCATATCCGAGGACCATAAATCATGTTTTAACTTGCCCAAAAAATGCCAAGAGTCTTTGGTTAAGTGAACAACATTGGAATAAACATGCTTGCACCAGTGGTCAATAGCTACCCCTATGTTAAATGTTTTGGATTTTGATCCGGATATAATCGGTCTAAAGGGTGGGTTGTTTATGTTTTTGTGAATTTTAGGAATACCAATTATTTTGGCCAACACAGGGTGCTCAGTTCTAATAAATTCGTACTCCTCATTCGTGATACGGTTATCAAGAAGATATTCCTCAATAATTAAATCTATCCTATGATATCCTATGTTAATCTGATTTAGGGATATCTGTTCGTAATTTCCTGAATTAAGCAGAATGTCCTGGATAGCTTGAGTATAAATTTCTGTGTCATATATCACCAAACCTCCCCCTTTGTCCGGCTTCATAATCCTAATGTCCCTATTGGTCACTATCTGGTCCAAGCATGTTCTCTCTCCAATCGTAAGATTGTCTGTGAATAGTGTATCATACCATGGGTCTCTTCGTATGTGTCCACACAATTGATAAATATCCTTGCATACCATCCTCTCATAGTTAGCCACTTGTGCGTTGCTGACAGGAATGTATGCACTTTTCCTTACCAGTTTACTAGTGTGATGGTCACTAGGAATCTCTTTAAATTGAAGAGCCAACTGAAGTCTCCTACAGTATAGTTTCACTTCCTTAATAGTGTCAACTACTTGGAATCTCACCGTTGGAATAAATTTCATGCCTTTACTAAATAACGTAAAGAATTCCTGACCAATATAAAGGTCGGTGAAATTGTATACTTTGAAACCTGAAAAGGAATGGATAACAACATTACTACCAACACCAGTTTCTACCTCCAAAGTTTGATTGTCAACAACTTCTGGATCATCTACTACCACTCCATTGTTTTTGTGAACTTCAATGAGCATATTCCCACTCACTTTATCACACTTCCCTCCACTCTCATTTGAGTCTATTACAACTGTGTTGGAAACACTCACATCATTGTCACTAACTGCCCCACCCTCAGAGACCACTATAGGTCTAGTCCGAAATTTCTTAGGTGGTGGGGTAACCATGTAACTTCCTTTGAACCGCCCTTGATTACACACTACTTTCTTTTGCGGTACATAGGAGCCTGATGGAACCTCCCCCCTTGAAAATTCTCCTCCACATCCCTCCTAGGGTTTCTACCTCTGTACACATCATGACGTATCTCTTTGTTATTATTATTTATCCTATTTTGAGGCCATATGTATGCCCTATGTGCTTTGTATGTATCTAAATCCCGTTCTAACTTGTCCAGTTTTCTATTATATATATCGTATGCCTTGGATTTGGCCACCCTATACTGTTTTTGAAAAAGTTCTTGCCAACAAGGGAAACTGGGGTCCTGCATGATATCATTATTAAGTTGTTCTATTTCTTCCCACAAGTTCCCTATCTTTTCATCGTTAAACTTCATCAGTAATTTAATAAATTCAAAACCAAACCAGTCGAACAGGTGATTAAATTCATTCTGCACATTTTCATTGTACTGTACTCCTAAAGGAAGTTTAAAGAATCTTAACCCTTTGGGCACAATTTTCAAATTTAAACATTTCTCTAAATAACCATTATCAATTTTGGCACCTTTGATGTTTGACAATTTTTTACCAAGTAAATAAATCCTAGATTTAATAGTGTCACCATCTAATGTACCATTTCTGTCTTCCATATTAGTTGTTGTTTTTAAACCAAAATCGTAATCATCATTTAAAAAACTATTCAAATACTCATTATGATATTGTCCATTACTTTTATTGTACTTAGTACTGTTGTTATTGCATAAAGAACCACCCTTGTCCTTCCGTTTGTTACTATTGTTAAAACTTTGAGTTTTTCCACAAGGGCTAGGACAAATGTCTTTCCCCACAGTACCTTTTAGACGGTCAGCACCTAGACTGACTTTTGAAGCATAAGTTTTCATCACAGTTCGATGTTTCGGCTTAGCCCCCAAACGGTGCATTTCTTCTTGTGAATTGAAAATACTAAAATCAAAAGTAAATTCTCCATCGTCAAGTAAATGGGTATCCAAGTCGTTGGGATCCAGGTTAAGGTGTACACTTGGCGTTTCCACCCTACTTTTAGGGATCTGTCCATTTGGAATACTTAACTCGCTGATTCCAGCCACCTCGTTGTAGGATATCGAACCGCTAGATGCAACCCTTATTGTGCGTTCGTTTGTGGTGCACACATTCGTGGAAACTACATTAGTTGAAGTCAAATTTCCATTAAAGTTAGCGTTTAAGTTAGGATTTAAATAAGAGTTTAAACCCGGTGAAGTCGCCTCCAGGTTAACAGAACTCACCCCAGGTCTAGTAAGGGTTGCGACTAATTCAAGCAACTTGCTGACATCATCCTTGAGCGACTTCACCTCCTCGCGTAATGTCACAAACTCGGTTCTGCTCAATAAAGCAGACGGAGATCCAGGAGAGGCCATATGGAACAACTTAGTAACTGTAGTAAATGGAATACTCAACGTAAAACAGCCACCCGAACCACTGTAGCTCGAACAGAAACCAAAGGAGTGACAACCTGATGCCAGAATCTATAGTAAACACTATAGTACAAATCCACACCACGATCCAGGAAAACACAGGTTTATTGCAGCAAACATAAACCACACAGGTTGAGCGCTTTCATCCACACTACTGCAGATTTCATCAGAACCAATTAGCACAGTTAGCTGGGTGTGTATATAAAGCTAATTTGGCGCCAAAAATCAGTTCACTTGCAGTGTATCAGTCACTCACATTTCTCCAATAATATAATATTTTACATAAAATACTAACAATTTAACATAAAAATTATACATAAAAATAAAAATAAAAATATTTGTAAACACTCTATGCAATTATAACAATAATAATAAATGAATTGTATACTTGTATACAATACTGACCCCAATTCCCCAAACTAAACTGAATAAAATGAAACATCCACATAGCAACACCCCTCATAACCATGAAGAATCCGCTCTTCCATAATCAATGGAATACCTATAACCCTAAATTAACCAAATACATATAATCCTAAATTAATTCCCTACTACCCCAAAACTGCTTGTTCTCCCATTTCCACTGCTTCTATTCCTACAATGCTGCCCCAATGATCCAACCTAATGGTTAACAGTACCAAAGTCACACAGCACACATCAACAAAGACCACTTTCTTAACAGCTAATCTCTTCCAATAAAATGTCTGCTAGCCATCAGAGACAACCAGCAGCCTAAACTTAACAATTAAGATCCTTCCTTTGAACTCCCTTCGTACTCCCCTCTTGCCAGTCTGCAAACTGAAAATCCCTACAATACCTGCATCCCACTCAATAAACCCACGCAAACCAATAAAACTGCCTGGTATACAGGACTGAAGAGCTACAAACATTCATAACCCCTCCTTGTCCTTAGCTTACTGCAACCATGCTAACAAGAAGATGCCCCAAATTCATGTTACACTAATTCTGTCCTTTACAACCACCGCAATTCCCCTTGAAAAACACCAATCCTACTTCACCCTGACTATAAATTAACTTGAATCACCTTTCAGCACCTTGCCACAAGTCTGACATGTCAAATTAAGTACTTACCGAAATAGGCTTAGCAACCATCACCTCTCAAGAGCACTTATATACTCCACCAAAGGATGATCCGCTGTACTTCCCATCTGCAAAATAAGAGAAAATTAATAGCTGTGCACATTAACTCCTTCCCAGTAAATGCTGCTAGATGCCACCTTACTTATGAATTTCACCTTTTTTATCCTAAAGACTCCCCAAAAATATAATCATGACCAGTTCCCAAACCATATTATAAATTTAAACCAAGAAAATTAGCCAAGGTCACACACCCTTATAGAACAAATTGCCTATCAGGGATAACTTTCATCTATTGCTCCTAAAACTAAAAGTATGCACTTGAGATAGCATGAATTCCCCGGCAGGTACAAAGTCACGAACTGACCAAAAACAACATGTTCTGGAATAGACCCAGAATGATGAAGTGGGAAATGCCGAAATGAATGTATATCTCATATTAAGTGACATTAAGAATTACATAGCTAACTCCTATTAATTCATTAAAAAGATCTTTATAGGTAAACCAGCATGTTTAAACACCCAATAACCCACCCATTGATGTTGACAGTAACCATTAGCACGTGTTCCACCATTTGCCCATTTGTTCCACCCCACGAGGGCTAAAACAACTATTCAAACATTTAGAAATTACAAACTTTTTTTTTTTATTTTGCCCAGGTTCACTTCCCTATGGACGAAGTTAATGCCAAAAATAATGGGAATCTATTTGACAGGCAAGATTTGTCTAATATATACCATATTAAGGACACCTTGATGTAAAACAAGCACCTTCCCTTAAAACAAACACTATCAGTAATTGTCCTTTGACTACCATGTTTAAATCCTAGTCAAGCTACCATTCAACCTGAGTACAGAAAATTTTCAAGGGCATTTCTTCTATATAAAATCATGCATCTCCATACCTCCTGTCATCAAATCTGACATCTGATACAACCCCTACAACATGTACCTGCCTAAATATCATGCCACATTACAATGACTCCAAAGATTCCTATAAAATAAAATTACTGATCTGAAATTGCAAGAGTATTGAGATAGACTAAAAGTCATCTCCCTACACTCTGTGCCACAAAGTCTTCCTTGTAGTGATCTGTGAGTAGCCTTCCGCGCCATTAGTGACCCTACACTGCTTAATCTCCTTCACGTGCGGAACACCAGAATCATGAAAGCTTAGACCAGATTATCCAAATGGTAGAGTCAAAGACTGACTCAGAGGCACTGTCAACATAAGTAGAATTGGGGCAAGACCCAAAGAGGGAGAACTTTAACTACTGCTGTACAAGCTTAGGAAGTTGACAAAATAACAGCCTTGCATCAGCATGAATTTACTGAAGGCTAGCATGAACCTACTGAAGGGTATAAAGTGTGAAACATAAGTGTCTGTCTCCATTTTTTTTATCATTAATAAGTTGTCTGACCATGACAATTACATGCAAGCAGGCAAAATCTGAAGAGTCAAGAGGTATGGCCTATCTGCCCAATCAAGTGGCTTCATCCTCTTCCCCCCCATTTTTAACCTTGGATGGCCAAAATGGCAAGCCCACATTAGATACCACCTCATGACCCTCCGCTGTGCGAAGAAGGGCCCCTCCTGCACCATCAAGGTGTGGGAAGGCACCAGTGAACAACTTGCAGCCTGCAAAAACACACATGGCTCAACTGACATCCGGACAACTGCAAGATGTCCAAGCACATTACCCAACCTCTCAAAGTGAAAAGACTGGACCAAGCCACAGTAAAGTGAATCAAGCATTGGAATAACTTGTCCAATGGCCACCAGTCAGAAATACGGAACTACTGACTTGAATCTGTAACAGCAGGCAGTTTGAAGCATGAAGGCATTAAATGAGTTATCTGAAAGGAGGGAAGCCTGAACACAAATGTCAGTACCATTTGCCACCGCAAACCCCCAAGTGAAAATCATCCTCCAAGCCCAGGAAGGAGCACCCATTACAAACATCTACCAAGCAAAAGGGCACCGGAACCACAGAGCAAGGGGGAGGGAGCACCCCCACACACACTTTTACAGCAGTAAGATCTGTTTCTTGTGGAAAAATTAATGAAGTGTTTTTCTTTAAGGAGGACCCAATGGAGGACCCAAGTGTGTGTCACACGTTAACATTTAAACACAACAGCGCGCATAGAAGTTAAAGTATAGGAGTCAACGCTGTATGTTTTTGGAGAGTTTTTCTTTGCTGCTGCCACAGTAAGGATCTGGTCTTACATAGCTCGAGTTGTTGGGTTTTGCTGTCCACCGTCACTAAGGACAGTTGACGTTTTGCATTGCTGCCATGCTGTCCACCATCGGTAAGGAGAGTTGGGTGGACCGCTTTTTGCTAATGTTCAGACTGCATCTAGAGTGGTTAACTTTCTACTCAAATGCTGACTGCTGTATTTTTCATTAAAGCTCTGTGCAAAGGATGACTCCTTCACACATACACGGGCACGCGTGCATGCACACACACACACATGCACACACACGCGCACGCACACACACACACACACACACACACAGACACACACACACACACACGCACACACACAGACGCACACACACGCGCACACACACACACACACACACACACACACACACACACACACACACACACACGCACACACACGCACACACACACACACACCACCCTAAAGGAGCGTCCAGTCCTTCCAAACTAAATTAACAGAAAAAAATGGGCCTTCACAAGTATGAGCACGTCATTCTACAATTTACACATCTGGCAAGATGGTCGTATTCAAATAACAATTCTTTTTTGGGGGGGTGAACTGTAATAGGTCATGCTAGGATTTTAAGTAATTTTCAGAATCTCAGGACTTGTGGTGGAAATGTCAGGATCATTCAACCACAAGTCCTTTACTCCATAGTTTTCACGATATAGCCAACTGTGCCATAGTTTCAATATAATTTAAGAACTTGTGCGCCAGTAGCCTAATTACTCGATCATCCAACATTTCTCGCCTTTAAAATCGTGCATTAGCTGAACCAAGTTTGTAATAATGATACTCACTGTTTGCTTGCTTGCTTGTTTGTTTATTTAACTAGAATGCATATTTGTAAAAATAATTAAAGGGAAGGCTTTCTAACTGTATTACGGAAAATGTAGATTGCATATATTGTCGATTGGTGATCTGCTTACACCAGGAAACATCATACAGACTCGTACAATTATGTTCACATTCCAGAAATAAACATGGTATAGTGTTTTTAAGAGCTGCTGCGTTCATTAACTTGCAGATATTTTAAACTCTTCCTGGCATGATAGCTTTGGTATGTCTAACCTCCAAGGGAAATACTATTTTCTTGAACTGTATGCCTACATTACGTTTTTTATTTCCTGGGTCAGGGTGCCTTTCACCTTGTCTTGTCTTCGTAAGGCACCCACCTTTACAACCCACTCATTTAAACTCCACTTCCAAATGAACGGCTTCGCAACAGATCATTTTAGCAAGTTGTCAAGTATGGTGATGTTACATAATCATATTTTTAAGCAGAACTCGAGCATGCATGCCCTCTGCTCCGAGTTCTGCTTAAAGAATAGCATTCTACTTTACACTCTAGTTTGCAGTAAAGTTTAATAATGAAAGTTTTTTTATTTAATGTTTACCGGCCCACACCTCCCATGCCAAATATTTTCAAAATTTTTTTTCAAAAATCTACCCTGTTTTGTTATACTCTACCTTCTAGCACCCCAGACACATCTTCACTACTGCAAATCAAATTCCAGTCCCCACCTAAGTAATATTCCTTGCTGAAAACTGATTATTTCTCCCATAATTTTCTTAAGCTTCATTATAGCAGTTTTAGGTGGAATATAAAAACTGGGAATTTATGGAGCTTAGCTTTAATTTTGTCTAGTTGCATAGGCACTTTTATTCCCTTGGCATTCTGTTATTCATCTTTTTTTCGAACCGTCAGTATGCAGTTGTTAGCATTTCCCTTGTGTATGAAAGGTGGTGTAGAAGCATATTTTACAAAGGAGGGAAGTGCGCACTGAATGCAAAGACATATGGGTGTCATTAAAAGTTACCTCCAGGATGAGATCAAATCCTTGTGTGCTTTCTTAACAAATGCTAGACTTTTCTTCAGGCATTCCCCAATAAATAAAAACTTCATCAATTTGGTGTTTTAAGTATCTGGGAAGTCATTGCAGTTTCTGCAGTGTCTTACACTTTTGACTACATAATGGGAGCACAATAACATTAGCAACACAGGTTTATCGTCAATATCACTTAGAAAGTTATTAGACTAAAGCAATTTCCATCAGCATGATTTTTTTGAAGAACAAGAAATGTGCAAGCAGACTGCTAGCCTGTGTGATATGGGGTAAACTAAACTTGGAGTCATATTGTTGAGTTTTCCATTTTTTTTTGGGGGGGGGGGGTATGACACCTGGAGTAAATAAATGGAGAAACAAATATTTCACAATAAGTGTAATTTCCACATTACACAGGCATCCTTACCAGTTGTCTAGAAGATTCTGTATATGCATTATGAGGAAGGCTTCGTGCTTTAGTGTACACTGTATGATATTGCATTAAGTGGATTAATATTACAATGCATTTCTGATCTGTATGAGTAGTGACACTCAGATGATGCATTGCAGCTAATGTTTATACACTACTTTCTTGATAATATAAGCAAAAAAAAACAAAATGTTGAGTATATTGCATGTTAATCAAAGTTAATTATCTTCTGCCTGAGGGCTTAATTGATTTTTTTGAATTCTTGGTTGGTAGTCATAATTAAGGTGGAGTAACAGATTAGTACTACCCAGCATCTATGTAAAATGTTTCACTTGTGTCAGTGTTTGCTTTTAGTGATGGTTATAAGTGAATGGCTGAAAAGGGTCCATGGATCAGTGGAGTCCTTCAGCATATTGAATATCCTATAAATAAATGGGGTTAATGCGCATTACAGTTTGATAAATTACTTGAATCATACTTTCTATTGCTTAGATTTCATCGGCTTTCCCTCCTTATTGGTTTCATACTTTTGTTATTGCACTTGAGTTGTTTACTTTCCCTCCTTCAAGGTTTATCATCTATGACTTCCAAAGTTGTTATAAAAATATAAAGGGGTGTTTTGTAGTGGATGGCTTGTTTTATGTCGTACATTGACTAATAACAGCACAAACGTATTTCCCTAGATCTGTTTGGAATAGGCAAAGGTCAGGAGGTCAAAGATTATACTCATGGTTAGCTATTTAAGTACCATATGTTTTGATTGTGAGGTAAACCAAATACAGCATGTGAGAGAGGTTACATGTCTGTGTGTTGTATGAGAAAGTAGGAGTGTGTGGAATTTAAACTAGTTGGTATTTGCTGTATGAAAGAGAAGGTTTGTGTGTGCTGATTCATGAGAGAGTAGGTATGTGTGTGTGTATATTGCTATGTGAGACATACCACTCTAACAAGTGTAAATGTTTTCAATATGCAACTAGCTGTTTTTTGTTTATTAAATGGCACACAGTGTTGTAGAATCTGAAAGCAGTGTTAGTTGCATAATTGCTTTTGGTGCGGAAGGCTGTGGATTCTACTCCCACACCATGTAGATGGGAGTGCTGATTTTGCAGTGCCCATATGGTTGTTGATTTGGTACATTATAAGGGGGGGGATAGGGGTTTTAGTCTCCTGAGTATGTCCTTTGTATGAGATGCCTATTGATTATGAACTTGTTAGTCATTTCCTATTGCAATATTACCAACTTAACCAATTTTTTAATGTAATATACGCAATTAATTCTTCAAGGGAAGCAGGCACTGAATTTGTAGATAAAACATTGATATTTAAAGTTGTTTGCCAGTAGCAACTGTTTCATTAGTGAAAAATTTCTTAAATGTGGAATTCAGATTTTACTTCTGCAGAAATGTATGTATGGAGTATGTAATGACAGAAGTCTTGAGTGGCCTTTTATGGTTGACATTTTCGGAAATGGGCAGCTATTGGTTCATACATTTTGTTTCATTGCTTATTAAAAGATTGTTTAAAACTACAAATTTAAAACACATTCTAACAAGCATTGCTGTACTATACAAGGAATATAATTTAATACAATCAGGAAGGTGAATCAAAGAACGCATACATGTATGCATGGCCCTAAAAATGTGTAAGGAGCCTATGGTTTAGAAACAGCCCAGAGGAAAGAGTGAAAGGCTCAAAATCATGGGCAAATATTAAGCTTTACTCTTGTCACAAAGCAATGGATGAAGGTAAAACAGTTCATACCACATTACCTTGACCTGGCCAAGCCCTTTGACACAATCCTCTACTCAGGTGTAGTACAAAAGATGAATAATGTAAGAGCAAATACCTGCATTGCCAACTTGATCACAGGATGCAGGAGATCAAAACCGGGAAGGGACCAGTCACCAATGGAGTCCCCTAGGGTTCGGTGTTGAGACTTTTTCTGTTTGGCATACACATCTCAAAAGTAAAAGGAAATACCAAAGGGCTTTGGCCGACTAAGTTTGAGATAACTGCAAGCTAGGAGCAGTTATTGAATCCTCAAATGACTTAACCATCATGCAGGAAGGTTTGTCCCAAACAATAACTGGTGTCAGAATCATGACAATGCCCTCTGAGAACTGACCCAGTTGTTTGGCATTTGGAAACTTGTGTGTACATTGATCTAACATTTGAGCAACATGTGCCCAAAGTCATAAGAACGTCTTTCTATATCATACAGCTTATAAACAAATTGATTGTGACTAGATCTAGAGATGTTATTTTCCCCCTTTACAAAGCCCACATTAGGTCAGTCAGTTTATATAATGCCCACTTTGGCATGTATCTGTCAAGCCCCATGCAACAATTGGAATACCCACAGAGATGCCTTATTAAAAGGATAAAAGTCCTAAACAATAGGACCACCTCAAAGATTTATCACTATACAGTAAACTCTCAGTTAACCAGAACTCAAACAACCAGAACTCTCAAACAATGAGAAAAAATAATCGAAGAAATACATTTTCATGTGTTGCACTTTTGCCCCCCCCCCCCAAAGAAACATACCTTACATTTTTAGAGTTCTACAATTTTTAAAAAGGAAGATAGGAATACATTCCCTCTCTCTCCAACCTAAGAACAAGTCAAACCAAACAAATAGTATAGGGTACAGTATTAGTCAGGCCTATTTTTAATAGGTAACTTTCAAGCAACCAGAAACTGCAGTTATCCAGCATCTACCAGTCCTCATAGGTTCTGGTTAACTGAGAGTTCACTGTACTCAGTATCCTTCAGAGTGCTTAGAGATGATGTGTCTGGCATACAAGGCATCCTCCGACCGAATACATATGGACCTACTGAACATCAACAAGTGAAATGGCATCGGAAATACTCAGTCCAGGTATCTAAACTGAATGTTGTGGAGAGATGGCTATATATCACAGAGGCTACCACTGTTCCAGAACAGACTATCCATTTAAGTAAACAAAGCTCATCCATGTCCGTATTCAAATGCAACTTGAATCTAAGGATGGGTGATAGAAAATGTACTCCAGGATTGCTCCTCATGCCATTAATGGATAGAGGCAGTTCTAAATGCTGCATCCCTTACATGGGTCCCCTCAAATTATCTATGGTATGATCACAGTTATTCTCACTAGGACTAATATACAATTATCAGCCATGGGATAGGACAGCTAATATTAAAATGTCCTCCAAGTGAACCTATGTTGTGGTAGCAAATAGTTTTAAAAAATTGCCCTTTTTAGATTACTAAGTGCCCCTCTCACCCTCCACCCCCCCCCGGTTTTCAACAGCTTCCAGCGACTATGACCAAGCCTCACAATAGAGCCATCAATCGACCCTCCCCCCTTGCAATGTTCATCACATCTAACCGTTTCCCTCCACACCAAGCCTGCCAAAAGGGGAAAACAAAGACACAAAAAAGAGCCAGCTCAAAAATAACTGCCCACCACTAATGGGAGGGAGATAAAGGCCTAACAATAGGGACAGATCTTAAATATTGCTCCTATAAACTTAGAAGGAATAGATCAGCAATATGAGGCAGCAAAGCAAACTATAGACCATTTATGAGCATGGAGCTGCTTGAAGTGTATCAACACCCTCATAGACTCTCAAGGTAAAATAAATAAACCTAGACGACCACCCACACTCACCATCCAGCGTAACAGCCAAGCACACCCGACCTACCCAGACAATCACACCATGAGAACCACACAGTGAAGAAACAGCAGGATGAAGGCTGAAAAGAACAGTACTGCAGCACCCTAATATCAGCTCAATCTGAGCATTCACCAAGCCAATAGAAAAAATGGTTTTCCATAGCAGGTATGCAGTCTAGACCTCCAGGATGTCATCATATCCTAAATTCCGTCTCCAAAGGTGTAGCATTACCTATCCAAAAAACACTATTTTTTGAGAAACAGACCAAGACTTGAAGCAACAACTAGGGGTAACTCTACATTGTGTAAAGTATAGAGGTATAGGGTCAGTGACACTCCAACCAGCAATGCTCGCAAGAGTGTCCCCAGATTATTTGACACCCTTCCCTTTAACAGTGAACACCACCACATATGTTCGGTGAGTGACCATTACTCGTGGGTGATTCCCATGAAATTCAGACTAATCATCCTCTATGGCTTGGCTGGAAGCAACCCTGCTGTAGTAAGCAGCAAAGCTGCATGCCACCTCCAATATAGCCTTAACTGTGGGGAAAACTGTATGACATCCACAACCTAACTTTGATCACAATGGAGTAAAATGTGTTAACAAAATGCACAGAGCATATTGCGCATATGCCACACTCATTACCCTTGAGATGATTCAGGTTAAGCTTGTAACAGCGGATACAGTTCTTTGTTGGAAATGCTTATTCCTGTCTGCTCTCTGAAATCCTAACTGTCTATAAGAACAAAATGTAAGACCCATTATTGTCTTATCTCAGATCCCTTTTCCAGTGCTGCCTTACCTCCTCTTTCTGCGTCCCATCTGGTTATTTATTTTCCCAGCATACTAGTACTCATCTATGAACCTGTGAACCTATAAAAGCTATTGCTGACAATAGCTGAAGCATCACCAGCCTCAAGCACCTCAGCTTTGGGCACCAGAAGAAGAAATTGTAGCAACAGCCTAAATCAAAACAATGATCTGGAAAAGGAGCCTTGATGACCACGAGCTGATGAGATGCGAGTGATTGTTAAATATTGCTCCTATAAACTTTGAAAAAAGCTATCAAACGTGCCATTTTTTTTCTCGCAGTATGACACAAAGTCCAAGGTGTTAACCATTGCTCCTAGTGAATTCTGCCCCGCTCATAGGCCAGCAACCATTACTCGAGGGTGCCATGTGGCACAAATGCACCTTACAATGAAACATACTACTTGGATGAAAGCCATCAAAATGAACCACACTAAATAAGTATCCTACCCTCCCACCAACATCATTTAAGCTAAACTGCTGCATCACTGCTCAAATCTATTTTGTAAAACAAGTGAGTGAGAATCCCAAGCACCTCGATGGATGCCGTAATCTACCTCTACTTAACCACCTCAATCCACTCATATACTCCATACTAAGTTAAATGAAAGCAAAACAACTCTTCTCCACTGCTTGTGGCAGCCAGGACATGGAAGGAAAAGAAGGAACTGGAGAGACTTTCAGTAATATAGACAATGTGAACACCTCCGCTAGCTTTACCATAAAGGGTATTCTCCCAAAAAAATCAGTAATGCAAATCACCAAAAAATACTGTTAATGGATATTGCCACAAAAGTATCAGCCACTCCAGAAACAGCTTGTTGCCCAGCCGCAGACAGATACTGCTGCCCTCCAACTCTGGCTTTCTGCCCGCCTTCTCCTGCTCCAAGGACGCGGTGTTGGTAGCAAATACGAAACCGATATTTAATCTATCACATTTGCGGAAGGTATTTTGTATTACTATTACAGAGCACCGCTGCAGCCTCACAGACATAAACGTAAGAAAGGGTTATGCAAGCAGAGATAGAAACGGGAATTTAATAAATGCATAACCCTTTCTTACATTTATGTCTGTGAGGCTGCAGCGGTGCTCTGTAATAGTAATACAAAATACCTTCCGCAAATGTGATAGATTAAATATCGGTTTTGTATTTGCTACCAACACCGTGTCCTTGGAGCAGGAGAAGGCGGGCAGAAAGCCAGAGTTGGAGGGCAGCAGTATCTGTCTGCGGCTGGGCAACAAGCTATTTCTGGAGTGGCTGATACTTTTGTGGCAATATCCATTAAAAGTATTTTTTGGTGATTCGCATTACTGATTTTTTTGGGAGAATACCCTTTATGGTAAAGCTAGCGGAGGTGTTCACATTGTCTATTTTTCTGACGTGAAGGAGTTGTGGTTGAGACTTTCAGTAATACCAACTTATTTAATCCTATACAGTGGCACAAACCACCTCATTATTTAAACTTAAAAGGCAATATAATAATGTTCAAATTAAGGTTAGTCTGTAATTGATTTAACTTATACTGTTCCTCCGGACCCCTTGGCAAAGTAATTCTAGTAAATTTGGACCTCTTCCATCCCCCACCCCTCCACAAAGTAGTAGCAGCACCATTAGGACTACAAAAGACTTGAAAACCCACTATTAAAGAAAGGAAAGAATATCCTACATCACACAACTCACCTCATTCTGTGTTGCAAAACTAACCCAAGGCCTACCTGACTATCATGGTTCTTACAGGTCGTCATGGACGTAATCCTGCTCTGTAGCAAATTCACACCAAAATGCAACTCCTACTTCAGTTACACTTGACAAAACCCTCTAAAACCCCTCCCCAATCTTACCTCATTGCCTCTTAAATATCCCTCCCTCACATTTAACCCTATCCTACCCTTATTCTTTTAATCTCTGCTAACCTATGCATCTAGCCCACCATGAAGATGTCCCAGGACAAAAGGGTCTGTTCCAAACTTTGTATGTTTGGGTTGGGAACTTAAGACTGTAACATTTCAGGTCTCTCAGCCTTCACATATCCCCTAGTTTATCTGAAGTTTACCTTTTTCCATTACCATGTCCACATCTTTATGTCTTTATTGCTGTCTCTGCTTGGTATAATATTCTTGAGGATTATTCTATATAAACATGGATGAAATAGCCCACTGTACTTTTCAAATGACCATTTATCTTGAATATTAACTATATTATTTAACTGGTTCATGGCCCTTCTGGCCCAGTCCTCATACAGCCTTAAATAAATAGATAACATAACAAGTATAAACAAAAATTGATCTTAAATTGTGCCACCCTCTGATAAAAGAAGTGCATATGCTTCTGCAAATAAACAACACTAGTAAGGGTACATATATATATAATATATATATATATATATATATATATATATATATATATATATATATATATATATATATATAATCTCCTAATAGAAAGTACTGCAGAGGTTAGAGGTCAGATCTATTTTATTTTCTCCTCTAAAGAATGCAAAATTCTAAAAGAGCATCAGAGCAGCGTTTGTCTCCAAAGTTGGAGAAGTGGCAATGTCTAGGTTTCCAACATTCTCATTTTGGACCGCAACCTAAGTTCTCCTTGAAATGTATTGAATACTTTACCATGGACTTTTTATCTAACTTTTTACCATACTTTGCTGAAAAAAAGGTTTATGCTGCTCTGCTAATATTGTGATTATTCTCAAAAATTCTTAAATCAATTATCATGGCATGTCAGACATTCCTAAACATTCACCTTTCCTGTACATGGTTATAAGAACTGCAGCTGTTTACAGTCAGAAACATTGCATGTGATTAGGATAAAATAAGACAGATGGCAGATATGTCTGTTCATCCTTTAGAAACTCTAGTTCTCAAGCCATTAAACAACATAACGCAGCTGTGTGCAGCTATAAACTGATCATAAAAGTGTCATTACCTTGATATCCCCTTGAATAAAGACATTCCTGCCAGCAATATTACCAATCACAAATTAGTTTTATGTCATTAATTACTTTCATTCTTACAACAGAGTTCATTTTGTTGTGTACTTAAAATACTACTCTATAAATGTCATTGGGACCCTTTACAAACAGCTGACTATTGAAAATTAGATTTAAATTGTATGTGTAATGTTAACATTTAGTACAGCACCAGGAAAATGTAAGTGGATGGGTAGACAGAGCGCTCATTGTCTATAAAATGCAGAGAAAAACAACTGGAGTTGTCATGCAACTCGAAGCATTCTCAAACTTTTATAATACCTAGCATAATATATGAAATAAACCTGAGCATTTTCCCAACTAGTCAAGTATGATACATAAAAAAATCACATTATATCTGCAGTAGTTATATATTCAGTTATTTTCTTTAACTGTATTAGACTAAACCAAAAAATAGTCACATGCTTAAACAATGGCAATAATTTTCTGGCATCCTTCCAGAAGATGAAGTAGGAAACACCACTAATATTGACCATGAGTGTACTTACAGGTCAAGCTGAAAAAATGTCACTTTGTAAAAGCTATCTTTTTTTTTTTTTTTTTTTTTCTATCTATCGGATATTTGTGTAGTCAGAATGGTAAAGAATAATTTGTTTAGATAATACTTCACTCAGGAACTGAACTATATCATTTAGTGAGCAACTGAAAACATAGTTTCTAGGAAGTCAACAAGATAATCTTAGTTATAAAAAAAATGGTACTTCTCTGCTATTATCATACATACAGTTCAGACATGTATTGTAGCAAGCAGCTCTAAAGCATGATTTCCAAGAAAATTTAAAATCAAGCTATCAAGCTCTGTAAGTCATACAGCTACATGCATGTAAGAATGCAGAGAATCTCTTTCCATTACTATATAGTTTCATTAAAAAATGGAGGCTAGGTGTTGACTAATTATAAAACAGGCTTACAACCAATTCACAGTAGAACAATAACCTGTTGCAATACACTTGAATGTTTCCAAGCTTGAACAAGATTACAACTACTGGGGTACGTATATTGATTACATATATACACAATGACATTGTTAACCTACAAGCCACTGACCCAAGCCATGTCAGCTTTGTGAAAGGTAGACAGTGTCTCCTTAATCTTGTTGATTTGTTTCTAAATATAATGGCTGAAACTGATAAATGCCATTCTGCCTATCCTGTCTTTCTGGACCTCAAAAAAGGCTTAAGAGCAATTCCTCATGCTGGCATTGTCAACAAACTCACAAGTCGAAGCATACACCCCTGAAAAACCCACCGGGTTGCAAAGAAACAATCAAACCCATATGGTGGAACCATAATATCAACAAGCTATAATATAAAAGAAACATAATTTTGACCACAAGTAAGGAGAGTAATTTCCAGAATGTTATAGCCCTTGTTAATGAAACAAACAACTCAGGACATTATTAAAATCCACCAAAGCCAGGTTTGAGGCTAAAACAATCACAAGGTATCTTTTAGTTATGTTCATAATCTCAAAATCAGAGCTCAGCAATGCGATGAGCTGAGTTTCAATGGTGTTGTCTACACTGAGGTGCCTGAATGGAGGGGGGGTCCAAATGGAGAAATTATAAATCAGTAAGCAAAGGAGAGTGGTATTGCTGGAATAGAATTCATCCTTTAGTCTTGGTTAATACCTTCACAAGGTGGACCCCAGTTTTCACAAAATGTCACCAAGACTACATTGATATATAGACTGTGTTTTATATAGCATACATCATGGATGGAAGTAAGTTAAAAAATAAAAAAATATAGCTGGGTGCACAAGACCCAGGATATAAAGTGTCCATTCCTGGTAGGTGCACTGGTGCCAGGACTGAAAAAAGAAATAGTGTAGAATGCTTAAAACACAGAAACATTCTTACAATGGGGCTAGACCAGTCTCAGGGGAAAGTTGGCCCCTGTCTTGTAAGAAGGAAGTAGTAGTCCACAAAAATCACAAAACCTGATCAGCCAAAAAGAGCCATAAAGATGATAGAGTGGACTACTGAGGATAAGAAAGAAAGTATGTATTGTTACTATTATGCAAGAAGCCCAGAATATCCAGATGAAGATACACAAAAAGATTAAGAGAGAGATTAAAGAAAAACACTTTCACCAGAAATACTGTCAGAAGTTCCAAATAAAAATTTGTGCTCATTAATAAAATAGATTTATGAAAAATATTATATAGACCAAGAAACCTTCGGCCATTTGGAAAAAGAAGTGACTGAGGAAGTGCAAAAATGTAAAGAACAAAATCTAGAGATTTTTGAAAAGTATAAACAAGAAATATGGACATGGGAAAGAAATAGATATCTAATATGGTGCAATATTTATGCAAAGGAGAAGGCCAAATTAATCAAAACAAGCAAAGTAGCCACAAAGATAGTTAAAGAAAAATACAGGCAAAGGCATCCAGATATTGAAAATTCCACAATAGAAAAATTAAGATCACAAACAGGGAACATAGAACAGAAGATTAGTAAAGTAAAAGTAAAAAAAAATAGAAGTTGAAGCTATGGAATACATACAAAGTGAAGGATTTAGTGTAGAAAGTCTAACACATAAGTTATATCACAGCATGATGGAACAACAAGTCCCCTAAGTAAGAAGACACAGGAGGAGCAGGAGACATCTGAAGAAGAAATATGGACATGGGAAAGAAAAATAGATTTTAATATGGTGCGGTATTTATGCAAAGAAAAAAGTAAAACTAATCAAAATAAAAACAGCAACACCAAAGATATTTGAAGAGAAATATATGCAAAGGAATCAGTATATGGACAATTTTACAATACTAAAAAGAAGAAAACAAAGAGGAAAAGTAGAAAAGAGGATTAGCAATGCAGTAGTTAAATAAATAGAACTGAGGTTACTGATTATCTGCAAAGTGAAGGATTTAGTGTAGAAAATGTAACAGTATTGAGCAATGGATCCCCAAATTAAAGAGAAGCCAGTAGAGTGGGAAACATGATCAGTTGCCATATGAAGATACTTTGGAGCCTTTCATGGAAAACCAGTACAAACATTCAGTTGGAGTTGTACAGCAAGGGAAGGAAACGGAAACTGTGGTAACTCTGACACAGTCAGTTTTGTGGAAAGATAGGCCAGTGAGTTCCCATACAAAAAAGCGGTAGGTAACAGGATGAAGCTGAAGAGAATATGGCACAGTAAGATGCTCCTGAACTTTCTGTAAAATGCCCACATGAAATGGAAAACAAATAATGTGCCCTCAGTTCAGAAGAAAATGATGTAAGACAAGAGTTGCTTGATTTATTAGAGATAGACAGAAATATTAAGATCAGTGACAGAAATAGAATATTGAAAGTCAATAAAACTTAAAAGTTAGACTTTTGATAAAACAAATGAACACAGTAATTAGGACTGTTCACAGAGATTCATGCAATATAACAGAAGTAAATAGGATATATTACTGTGTAGCTAATTTAATAACAGATAAAATCTTACCACAAAAACACCAGATAGGAAGGGAAAGGAAGGGGAGAAATCAAATGCCATCATGGAAGTATCAAACAGAGAAAACTATGAAGCAATTAATACAAGAAGTGTCACTGTTAGAAGAGTATAGCTAAGGGAACAAATCAACAAAAATACTCAGAAAGATAGACATGATAAAAGCAATGCACAGTATCAGAACAGATCAGGATCCATAATGCACTACCACAAATAATAAACTAAAAATATCAGCACAGGCAGAAAAACTTAGAAGATATGCAGACAAATATAAGGCAATCACACTATTAAGTCCGTCAATGAAAAACTTAGCTCTCTGTACAAAGCCAAACCTTTCCGCACCCCCCTAGCTAGGGCAGCTATTGCAAGATCACAGCTCATCTCTACCCTTATGTATGCCTCCCCTGTACTCATCAACCTATCCAAAACCAATCTCAACAAATTATCAGGATGTTACAATCACATAGCCAGATTCGCTACTGGCATGGCTTTTAGAACCCACCATTGCCAGAACTTCAAAGCACTGGGATGGCTGGAGAATCCTACCTTCTACAGTTCAACCAGCTTATAGTTGCTCATAAAATACTCCATCAGCCTGATAACACCCCTGCCCTCAAAAATAAAATATTCTCACCCCTCATAGTACCCCCAGGCCATTACGCTCAGCTGATAAACTAATGATACTGTCCCAAAAATCCAACAACTCTAAAGACGATGCTATATTTGCCAACTCAACCTGTAAAATCTGGAATCTACTCCCTACTACTCTTACCAAGGAAATCTCACTACCCCTATTTAAAAAAGAACTCAAAAATACCTCACATCTCATTGGCTGTGCTCTTGTTCTAAACCTGACTAACAACTTCACTAATACATGTCTTGCTACCCAACCTGCTGTTTAGCCAAGTATCTATGCCTCATAGCATTTGAATGTCTAAGCATTGTGAATTATGAGATCTGATTGTATTCCATGTTCACATTTTCTGATACGTCTTTGCCAATCAGAAGTAAATCTGCAGATTGTGTATATTGATATCTGCCTATAGTCTTTATCTATATTTTTCTAAACAAGTCTGCCTGAGTTTATCACTCAGTGATGTATGTACTGTCTCTTTTTTGATATGTGGAGCTTTTCTCCATGGGCCTCCACTGAAAATGGACATATATACAGTCGGACTATCCCGGTCAACAAATGTAAGATAAATAAAATAAAATAAAAATAAGGGATAGTACAAAATAAGCAATTTACTGATGATTTAAAAGATTTTATAGACAGTTGGGAAAGAAGGTAAAAGGAATTGAACACCACCAAAAAAGAAGAAATAGATACATTTTAGAGAAATATCTATGAAGGTCCTGTGGGACATAACAAAGATGCTGAACTGACAGAAAATATAAAAGAAAGAAAAAGAAGTTCAAATGTACAGGATTTGAAATGGGAAGAAGTAACTGTCAGACAGACTGAAACAAAGGTTAAGAAAAGCTCCTAACTGGAAAACCCCTGGGCCAGATGCAGTACCTAACTTCCGGCTAAAAGTATTAACATCTTTAATTGAAGAGTTAGCCATGAGTAACAACTATTTATATGCGTACCCTGAACAGACACCATTCTGATTGACAATAGGAACAACGGTACTCCTACTTAACAGTGAACCTGCAAGCTATCCTAAAAACTATAGACCAACTATTTACCTTTCAAAGATGTATAAACTATACACTGGAAATGCTGCCAACAGAGTTTATTGTCATTTAGAACAAAACTCAATCATGGATAGAACAGAAGGGTAACAAAAGAACGTCATATGGAACAAAGATAATTTGTTGTTAATAAAGTCATAAAGGAGAACTGTAAAAAGGAGAAGAATCTAAGTATGGTATGGAAAGACTGCAAAAAAGTATTTGACAGTATCCCACATTCGTAGATAAAACAGTGCTTAAAAATATATAAGATATACCCTATACTGATCGATCACATTAAAGTGACAATGAAACAGTGACAAACCACTTTGCAGTTAAGCCACGATAAAGGACAGATTATTATTCTAGGGATAATAAGGAGAGTCTTTGCCACCACTGGTCTTTTGTCTTGCCCTTAACCGATTAAGCTGTCTACTTAACAGATTAGGTCATGGCTACAAATTGGCTGCCAGAAAATAACAAAGTGTAAAGACTTCACACCTTCTTTTTGTGGATGATTAAAAACTGTATAGTTCATCAAATGAGGAACCGAAAGCACAACTGCAAGTGGTCAAGACTTTTTCAGATGATATAAAAATGTCATTTGATCTTGACAAATGTGCAAAAGCAACCTTTAAAGCAGGAAAGCTGCAGCACAAGGAAAACATCAGCCTGGGACAGGAACATGATATAAATGAACTTAAGCAAGAGGAAGTGTATAAATATGGGAACTGATGAAGGATCAACAATAAAACATAAGTGTGAATAAAACTTAGTAAGGAATATTTTAGAAGACTAAAATTAATACTGAAAACAGTGCTGACATCTAGGAACAAAGTCCAAGCTATAAACCAATTTGCTCTTCCTGTCCTAACTTACAGTTTTGGAGTGACTGACTAGCCGCATAAGGTGTTGGATGAGTTGGACAGGAATCATGCTTATCAAATTATTTATAAAAATCAGTGTATACTAAGAGTATATATTCCCTGATCTGAAAGAAGTATGTGCCTCCTCAAAATTGATTACTTGTATAGATTTACAATCATAGGACTGCACAGATATCTGCTGATCTGACATGACCCAAACATAGTGAAAGTTTGAACACATTTATTTTATTTATTTATTTATTTTACATTTGTTGACTGGGTTAGTCTATCTGGATATATGTCCATTTTCAATATAGGCCCGGGGAGAAAAGCTCCACAAAGAACAGACAACATTAAAAATAAAATTACAGTTACAAAACATTAAAGTTCAGTTAAGATATGATACAGATAAAATACCCCTCCCCCTATTATCAAATTTATGGATTTTTTATATATATATATATATATATATATTTTTTTTTTTTTTTACACTGTGGGACAGTATCAAGAAGGAAGAGGGAAATTCTCAGAACAAAGTCATTAGTAAGGAATGGGAAAAGAGACTAGTTATAGTAAGGAAGAGGGAGATTCCCAGAACAACTAAGTCATTAGTAAGGAATGGGAAAAGAGACTAGTTATAGTAAGGAAGAGGGAGATTCCCAGAACAACAAAGTCATTAGTAAGGAATGGGAAAAGAGACTAGTTATAGTAAGGAAGAGGGAGATTCCCAGAACAACAAAGTCATTAGTAAGGAATGGGAAAAGAGACTAGTTATAGTAAGGAAGAGGGAGATTCCCAGAACAACAAAGTCATTAGTAAGGAATGGGAAAAGAGACTAGTTATAGTAAGGAAGAGGGAGATTGCCAGAACAACAAAGTCATTAGTAAGGAATGGGAAAAGAGACTAGTTATAGTAAGGAAGAGGGAGATTGCCAGAACAACAAAGTCATTAGTAAGGAATGGGAAAAGAGACTAGTTATAGTAAGGAAGAGGGAGATTCCCAGAACAACAAAGTCATTAATAAGGAATGGGAAAAGAGACTAGTTATAGTAAGGAAGAGGGAGATTCCCAGAACAACAAAGTCATTAGTAAGGAATGGGAAAAGAGACTAGTTATAGTAAGGAAAAGGGAGATTCCCAGAACAACAAAGTCATTAGTAAGGAATGGGAAAAGAGACTAGTTATAGAAGGGAAGAAAATCAGGAACAGGAGAGATTAGTAAAGGGGAAGTTACCCCTCAAGCAGAAGCAGGTGGGATGTCCGCTATGTCTAACTAGGGTATACTAAGTTCAACTTAGAGGTAGTAACTTTTAAAGTGACTATAATGTAAGGTGGAATAACTTAGGAAAAAGTACGTGATGATGAAAACAGGAGGAGAAAGTATTAGTCAGGGTTGGTACAGGGACAGAGCCAGTGGCTAGTAAGATAAAATTTAAGTTTATTTTTGAAAAGTGAAGTAGAGGAGATACAAGTGAGGTCACCAGGAAGTAGGTTCCAGATTTTTCCCACTGTATTAGAGAAAAGGGAAGCTCCTGCTTTTTTGTTGGGTTTATGTGTAGATACTAGTAGTTTATTAGCTGAGTGAAGGTTAGAAAGATTTTTATATGGACTGATAAGATTTTTAAGAATTGGTGTTTTATCTGGATAATAAATGATTTTATGGGAAATAATTAGTTGCTGAAATAAAAACTGATTGTGTAGTTCCAGCCAACCGAGTTGTTTTAAATTTAGGCAGTGGTGGGTTCTAAATGGGGAGCCAGTAGCAAATCTGGCTATACTGTTGTAGGAGATTGTCAGCTTGTTGAGGTTAATTTTTGATAGATTTGTGTATATAGGTGAGGCATAAAAGAGAGTGGAGATGAGGTGGGTATGGGCAATAGTAGTTCTAGCTGTGGGAGTGAGGAAGGGCTTAATTTTGTAAAGGGAGCCTAGTTTTCGGTTTACAGATTTTATTGTGGTATTAATATGAGTATTATAGTTAAGGCTGTGGTCAATAGTAACCCCTAAAAGTTTGGTTGTTGTGTCAGGAGATATGACTGTGCCATTTTTGGATTTTATGGAGAAGTGAAATGGGGTAGAGTTTTGTGTAGGAGTAAATAGCAGTAGTTTAGTCTTTTTAGGGTTGAGGAGGAGACAGCACTGTAAAAACCACTCTTCTACAAGCTCAAAGACATTTTGGGTGAGGGCCTGCAGTTAAGATGGACTTGTAGCTGAGGAGATTAAAGTGTAATCATCCGCATATTGTATGGTTACAACTTGGGGGATACTAATAGCTAGATCATTGATAAAGATGGAGAATAGAAGAGGGCCTAAAATAGATCCTTGGGGTACACCAAGGGATACCTGAAGAGGGGTGGATAGAGTGTTTTCCCAAAGCACTGCCTGTTGCTTATTATCTAAGTAGGACTTGAACCACTGTAGTGTTTGAGTGTTAAGTGAGAGGGATTTCAGAAGATTCAAAAGTATTTGATGATTAACTATGTCGAATGCTTTTGAAAGATCAATAAAGATAGGAGAGGACAGGATGTTATTGTTACGGTTTTTGTTGATGTGGTCAGTAAATGAAAGGAAGGCAGTAGTAGTGCTATCGAAGGGTTGGAAGTCATGCTGAGAGCTAGCTAATAGGCCATTTAGGAGAAGGTGGTCAAGTAGTTGGTGTTGGATGCATTTTTCCATGATTTTAGCTAAGGGAGAGAGTAGGGCAATTGGACAAAAGTTGGAAAGTTCTGTTGAGTTGCCATCCTTATGAAGGGGATAATATGTGAGATTTTCCAGACGGATGGGATGGCACCTTCTTTTATGGTTCGTTAATTAGGATAGAGATAGGGTAAGCAATAACTTTGGCTGCAATTTGAAGATACTTAGCAGGTAGTAGGTCTGCTGAAGGGGTAGAGGGTTTGAGATTTTATAGTAGGGTACAGATGACGGGATGTAGGGACAGGTTGGAGTTCGAAAGTGGGTGGAGAGGTAAAGGAGGAGGGGGGCAGTTTAGTGGATACAGGAGGTAGTGAGTTGGCAAGAGACTGGATAGCTTCAGTAAAGAAGTTGTTGAAGGAGTCAGCAATTTGAATGGGAATGTCTTGGGTTATTCTGGAGGGGGTGGGTGTCTTAGCGCTGCCTGGATGAAGGAGTCTATTGATCCCTGACCACAATTTCTGTGGACATTGTTACTTGGTTTGCTGGAGTTGGAAGAATACTTTTTTTTGTCTGATAGTATAGATGCTTTAGTAGAGTTTCTAAGCTGTTTAAATTTTATGTGATCGGATGGGTCCTTAGAAGAATGCCATCTTGACCAAAATTTGTTTCTCAGCAAAATTTGTTTGTCTAGTTTCCTTTGTAAGCCATGGTGCAGTTTTGGTCCGATTCCTAAGGGTACAGGAAGGGGCATGGAAGTTGAGGATTTCAAGGAACTTAGAACTGAAGTCAGCCACTGCTTCCTCGAGTTGGAGGTGATTTAAGGGTGACCAGTTGCATAAACTCAGTTCCTTTTGGAAACGTTCAGGGTTAAAATGTTTATTGGAGCAAGTAGTTCTGTATGTTATAGGACTGGGTGTATTGGTCTTTTGTCAAATTAAATAAGTCAAAGAGTGATCACTCATGTCATCGGGGAGGATGCCTACCATGTAGATTGGGGACTGAGTATTTATAAGGATCCAATCAAGGATAGATTCTTTGTTGGTAGGTTTATGGATTCGAGTAGGTGAGATGACAATTTGAGAGAAGCCATGTGCTTATGTGGTTAGAAAAGTTATCAGTATTACAGGTATTACAGACAATATTAAAGTCGCCTAGGACAATGGTTTCTTCAGGATAGTTAAACAAAAAAGACCACAGTGAAGAACTTCTCTAAAGCAAACTTCACACTACTCAAGACAGGTGTGGTATCCTTCAAGGCCCCCGAGCCAATGGAAACCACAACCCAAGCTGCAGAAGCCCTTACAAATGCCTTCTATGAACACCTTCAGGACTGCATGGATCAGGCAATCCCAAATAAAACCAAGATTCTTTCCACCAAGGGCAAACATCCAGTCTGGTGGACCCCAGCCATAAACAAACTTTACAATAAGAGGAGAAAGCTATTACATGATAGAGCAAAATCCCAAAAAGGGAATGTATCTTTGATCAGTACTAGCAAGAAACTACGATCCCTCAAAAAATCATCCAAGGCCAACTTTGAGAAAAAAATTGCCATAGATTCAAAAGACAATCATAAGGCCTTCTTCAGCTATGTCAGAAACCTGGGTGGAAACTCCCAGATATGCTCAGAATTAGTCCAAAATGATACAAAAATCACTGAACCCACAGACATTGCAACATACTGGCAGACAGGTTCAGCGCAAACTTCACCCCCCTCTCCTCCCCAAAAGGAGAGATAACTATCCCAACAGAGTGTAGCCTCCCAGACATCTCAAATGCGCAGGTGAAAGCTGCTCTCTCTAAAGCTAAAAACACAGCATCAATGGGACTGGATGGTGTCCCCGGCTGTGTGCTACATGAACTCAATGAAGAACTAAACCCGCACATAAGGCAGCTGTTTAATCTTAGCCTTACCACAGGATATGTGCCAAAGGAGTGGCGTACGGCAACTGTGGTCCCACTCCACAAAGGCGGTTCCTCTACAGACCCTGGTAATTACCGACCCATAAGCTTAACAAGCCTGGTCTGCAAAGCTATGGAGAGGATCATAATGGAACTCATAAACAAGGACATAGGGGACTTGCAGACCTTGGACCCAACCCAGTTTGGCTTTGTCAAGGGCAGATCTTGCCTTTTGAACTTGGTCGACTTCTTCGAAACAGTTACCAAGGCCATTGATGAGGGAAAGGCAGTCCATACAGCCTACCTTGACCTTGCAAAAGCTTTCGACACAATACCCCACTCGGGTATCATAGAGAAACTTACCAGCTTAAATGTAAACCCATATGTCACAAGATGGGTTGCAAACTGGCTAAAGGACAGAACTCACAGGGTTAGAGTTGCTGGAGCCATGTCAGACTCCAAGCCAGTTACAAGTGGTGTCCCACAGGGCTCAGTCCTTGGACCCCTATTGTTCGGCATCTACTTCTCAGAAGTACAGGCAAACATAGGAAGACTATGGCTGACAAAGTTTGCGGATGACTGCAAGCTGGGTGCCATAGTGGATAGTACATCGGACACAGACATCCTTCAGAGGGGTCTCACGGAAACTGATAGCTGGTGCCAGAGCCATGGCCTGAAGTTAAATGCAAAAAAGTGTATAGTCATACCCTTCGGGAAAAACAAGGTAACCCCAAGCTACCATATAGGTGGCAACCCACTAAGCACAGAAGAGGTTATCAGGGACCTGGGTACCCAGGTTGACAGTGACCTCTCGTTTGACACTCACGTTGCTAAAGTGGTTCGAAAGACCTTCTACATTGCCCATGTGATCATGAAGGGATTCACATCCAGATCAAGTGAGGTCATTGTTCCCCTGTACTCTTCACTTATCAGACCAATGATCGAGTACAATGCCCCATTCGGGATGTATCTCACCCGACACCTGCAGCAATTGGAGAGACCCCAAAAGTTCCTCACCAAAAGGATAAAGGGACTCCAAAACCTGTCATATACTGCCAGACTGAAGAAACTCCAACTCTATTCAGTTGCATACCTTCTGCTCAAAGGTGACCTGTGCCTGACATACAAGGCCATGACCAACCCGGAATTAATGGACATGCTCCACCTCAAAAAATCCAAATCCACCAGAACCATTAGAGCAAGTGACTTAAACCTTAGCACGGATATAAATAGGACGTGCTGGAGGGATAGATTTATCACCCAGAGACTCCCCATGCTGTGGAATAAAATCCCGGTCCATGTGAGGCAGAGCACCTCGCTGGCTCTGTTCAAGAGAAATCTTGACCGGTGGATGGGAGATCGTAGGTTTACCCCGGGAATCATCTCTGTGTCACTGCTGGACAGAGGCACAACAAACTAATGGGCACATTATTTCTAACATAAGGGGTGGCGTAAGCCACATAACTTTGGGCTAAGCTTATAAATGCCTTAGGGCAGATAGCCTAGTATAAACCTATGAACCTATAAACCTATGAACCTATGAACCTATGTTAGTGGACAGCCAGTTGAGGATATTTTCAACGGAGTTGATGTTATTACCTTCAGGAAGATATAAGCAGAAAATATAGATGGACTTACAAGTATTTAATTGTAGTTTGGTGAAAAGAATTTCAGAATTGCTATTAGCTGGAGGACAAGTGTCTAGGAATGTAAGTTGGAGCCCTGCTTTATATATTAAGGCCACGCCCCCTCCCTTCTTGTTAGGCCGATCCACTCTTAAAATACTATATCCTGGAGGAGTGATGTCATAGTCCTGGGCAGATGGTTTTAGCCATGTCTCAGTTAAACATAGAATGTCAATGTTGTGTACCTCTAGTAGGGCATGAAGGTGAGTTATTTTATTGTTAATACTACGTATATTTAAGTGAGCTAATAAGAGGGAGCTAGGAGGCTTTGTAGGGTTGTGTATGGAAGAGGAAGGACTGCTTGTGTAGGTAGGGGTGTTGTTGGTAGGGCCAGGATTGGGATGAATGTCACCATCTATAAGGAGGTGAAGGTGTAATCTGTATGTGTGAATTAGAGTAAGATTCAGTACGTTATGTGCTCTCTTGACTTGGTAGTGTTTGTAGGTAATATGGGTGACTCTATGATACCTTGGGAGGAAATAGTTGGTTGTACATGTTATGTTTAGGTGTTTTAGGGTGGTTAATAGAGCAGGAAGGGATGTTTGTTTTGAGGGCTGGTGGAAGATAGAGCAGTGAAGATGTTCATAGGTAGATGAGATATAGGGAAGCAAAAGGAAAGGAAGAACTGAGAAAAGAAGTTGGGGTGTAAGGTATGGAGATGTAGTCTAGATAGGCATAGTGCTGAATAAGTAGAGAGTGGGGAGTGAGAAGGTGAGAGTAGATGATGTAGTGGGAAGATTGGCGAGCTAGATGAAAAAACCTTAATGAGGTGTACAATGTGATTGGCTGCTAGGGGAATGGAAGTGGTTAGAAAGGTATAAGGCTAGATGCAGTGGGGGTGGTATTTGGGGGTAGGGGAGGGGAGTGAACCCGCAGGGTGAACGGAGCGGGATGAGCCAAGTAAGGAGGAAAAACAGGCTTTGAAAAAAAAATTAGTGGAAATGCTGAAAGCTAGAGGTACGTTTAGGTGCAGGTAGGTAAAGGAGGTACTAGATGCAGTAATAGTTTGTGTAGGTTGGGTCGATAGGCAGATAAAGGTGAAAAATGGAAGCTTAAAGTAGGTCTAGGCCGAAATAAGTAAGGTATAAAACTAGTTATGTGCAATGAAATAAGTAAGGTAAAACTAGTTTCCTGAATGTTTCAAAAATGAGGGAGTGGGATAGATGTATAAGGAAGAGGGTGCCATCTAGTGGGTTAAAACTGTAGTACAACAATAACACCTGGAAGGAAAGAAGTGGATCTAGTAGTAGGGGAGGAAGACAGTGAAGCAAAGTAAAGGCTGCGAGAGGGGGTAGGGGGGAGGTAAAGAAGTAGAAAAGAGTATGGCTGCTGGCTATCCTGGAAAGGTAGGGTTTTTAAATATGCCTAATGTTTTGACAAATATACTTTACATAAAGCAGCCAACATACTTTCTTGCTTTCTTGAGGGAATGAATTCGGGGAGAGGTTGGCTTCTATTCCTTATTGTAGAAAAAGGCAGCAGGTACTATTGTTTAGAAGGAATCCTGGTCAGCAGATAGGACAGGTTCAAAACCCTAAATGCAGGGCAAGCAGCTTGCCAAGAAAGGATGTAACCACCGGAGCTCCAGGGACATGCAGCAGCCGAGAGTAGGTAAAGAATCAAAGGTCATGAGGACATGAAGAGAATAAGTCTAAAATGACCTCTCTGCTTAGTTTAGCAGAAGTATATCAGTGCCAATCAGGAATGGAAATCAAAACAGAAGAAGATAAAAATCAGGCAGCAACTGAATGTGCCAGAAAACAAAAGAAAGAATATAAGGTGAAGAATCAGAGGAGAAGGCAAGAAATGTAGAAAATGCATAAATATATTGCAAGTATAGAAAACTGCTGGAACAACCTCATGTTGATCAGGATCGAACACAGGAATGGTTAAGGAAAGATGAATATAAACCAAAAGATGAAAGGTTAATATTGGTGGCTCAAGACAGTGGACTATGTACACTTTAGTTTACAAAGTTCAATGAACATATGGGAGAAACAGACAAATGTAGGTTTTGTAAAACAGAATTGGAAACCATCGCACATCTTGTTACTAATGACAGAAGGACTGTAAACTGGAGGCATAATAATCTAGCAAGACTTTTGCATTGGAGATTATGCAAACATTATAACATTGAAGTAGCTGAAAATCATTGGAAACATGAGCCACAAAGCATTATAGAAAATGATGAACTGTATATATCACATGTGGTACCATGTGAACCATTCATCTGAGCTCTTGCTTGACCAGATTTGATTTGCTTTTACTGGATTTGACTCCTTTCTTCAGTCCCTTCAAAAAAAGCCTGTTTAATAACCTAAATTGTCATTTAACATCTGAGATAATATTCTTAGTCTAATTTCAGTGCGTATTGATAAGTGGGAACTTAGCTTGACAGTGTTTGGGGCCATCTTGGAACACTGCTAGTGCTGTCCACTATTAGTTGCACACTATGCCCCTCAGTTTTATTGCATTGCTACCAGTTATGCAGACACCATTTTGCTGTTGCTGTTGTTGTACCATCTGTGTTATTCTATAATACAGTGTACATGGCTGCACTGAGGCACTCTTTGCTGATCAAAATTAGCTATGTCTTCACTTTGCTTATTTCTCTTTCTCCACTCTGAACCTAGCAGATCACAGACAGTATGTCATGAACAGTTAGTAGACTAAACCAAATCTAAGAATAACCTGTTTAAAATGGAAGTGAACCTGCTTGTGTCCCTTCTGTTGTTAGCTTTATTGCAAATGGTACTCTCAGGCAGTGTGGAAACTGTCTTATGTTCACAGACAATTAGCTTCAAGTTGGTAGAAATAATTCAATATATAAAAACTGCAAATGCAATTTGGATATAACCCTCTAGCCCAGTAAGATAGCCTGTGAGCATCACACAATACCAGTAATATCCTGTTATAGCCACAGTAAACTGACTTATGCTGAGGCTATAAACATTTCCACCACAATATCAGCACACATGAATGGCAGTGAAATATTCATGCAGGATCATTTACTTGACTTAAATTCAGTATATAGTGCGAGGGAATAAAATATGTGAAAGTACTAATGACAAAAGATATAGGGAGGATGAAAGCTTGGTGCACAAGAGAAGATTTTAGCTTATGAAGACTGCTAGCAAGTTTGTTGACAGTGAAAGAGAAAATGTAAGTAGCAAAGTGTTGTGGGTTAATGTGATTTATACAGACAGGACATACTGAGCATTGCTAGTCTTAAGGATAAGCATTTGAAATGTTGAGATCTGTTAGAGTGAGTACAGAAATATGGAGACTGAATGGCCAAAAGATATGCAATTTCTCAGAATATTCCCTTTTCTCTGAGGTGTGGCAATCCCAGATTTGGCATATATAAATTCAGGAAGTGTGGGGAGAGGCTTGCTCCCCCCTTGCAAAAAGAAGTTTAAAGTAGAAGAGCAATTTTCAAGATATGCACTTCTCCTATGTTTTCAGTCTTTTCTTTTCAGATTGTTGGCACTCTGCATTTCGAGTGACGCCATTTCAATAGGGAGCCATTTTTCAGACCTTGTTCAGTCTGTCAGTTTCTAGTTATAAACAGAGCGCTTGTGAAAAGTAACCATAGCAATGGAAATATAGTACATTGTATTAAGGTTTATTAGAAATACTCGTCTGCAAGTTTTGCTTTTTCTCATCTTTCTTACATACAATCAGTTAGATAATACAGGAAGGCATTTAGAATGTGACTGAATTTCTTTGCCTATGAATCCATGTCGCTAAAAATGAATACTGTTTGAAGGTTGGTTGGTATTTCTAGGACAGAATGTATTATTCTGCCTCATTAAGTATTAATGTGTATTAGAAGTAGACCTTGAATGGGATGATGGACTTCTACACTGGTAACCCACTAAGGGCCTGGGAGTGGATTGGGTGTATCTAATTAATTTCTATATCTCCAGTGAGAAGAAGTTAAGAATGAAGAGTTAATATATAAAACACTGCAGATTACATAAAAAAGTGATTTAAAAGTCACAAGCAAAAGATTTGTTATTGTTTCTTTCTGCTACAATTAAGCCTTCATCAATTAAACTTGCCTTTATGATTCTAAAATGTGACATTTAATTTAGCTATATCAATGGAACATACAAAAAAATAATAAACTTGTTTTTGCATTTACTTGCTGAGCAGCTGATTCTGTGTCATCAGGTGCCTCCTTCTGATTATGTCATTGTGGGTACAGTATGCCATGGCTAGTGGTGTTTTTCTATAATCTGTGGTAGATTTCAGCGCATAAAGTGATACAGCAGGCAGCATAGTCAGTCATTCACTTAGACAATAAATCAGTGCATAGATGAATGTAGTTAGAATGTAGTAAAATATGACACAGTCAAAATGAAACAGAACAAGATTCCTAGTAAAGAGTGACAGCTTGAGATACAGTGGAATAACACAGATATAATATAGACTATACATTTTTTTTTACCATGGAATGATCTCTTTTAGGAAGGAAATTATGTATAAGTGAAATAACTCAATGATAACCCTACGGTAAAGTACATTTCTGTGTTTTTTGCATGGAATGGATTAGTACTGGACTAAAAGCATTTGAAACAAGTTGTACACAGCTGTTCCCTGTGGTCCAAATGTGCAAGGTTTGATGCCTTCAGCCTTCATTAAGTGTGTGACTCTCAGCAAGTCACTTGGTCAGGCACTGCTCCTAGGCTGAGTGTGAAAGAAGTCCATGACGATCAGTGCTCTACCCTTAAAAACAAATACAATAAAATATGTGAAAAAGAAGATGTGATTAAGATGAAATGAAGATGATAACTAAGATGAAGATGAAGATCCATTGATGACAAAGATGTATTAATACTGATAGTAAAGATAAATATACAATAAAGGTGATGGTTATGATTACAGTGAAAATGAAAATACAATGAAGATGACAGTGATAAAGCTCCAATCAATGTGATGAAGATGTGATGAAGATGTCAATCTAGATGAAGACAAAAATAAAGATGATGAAAATGACAAAGAAAATGAAGGTGTGATGAAGATGACAAAGATGATGAAATCGTCATGAATATGAAAAGATGCAGATACAATGAAAAGTGAAGATGAGCATGGTGACATTGAAGAAAATGATTATGAAGTGTCATCTTCATCTTTATCATCATTGTCATTGTCTCTTCATCTTCATTACTGCAGAATCTGTATTTTCATTGGCTTACTGCCATCATTACTACATCTTCATTCTCAGCATTATCTCCATCGGATTTATTATTTTTATTACCTCTCCATTTCATCATCATTACATCATCCTCTTCATCTTACCAACTTTCTTGCATTTTCACCTGTGTCCATTGTCATCTTGACTGTATCTTTATCTTCATCATAGCTTCATCATTATCATCAACTTCATCCTCACCCCATCATAATTATCATAATTGTATCTTCATCATCACAATTTGCATCACATTTTCATCTTCATCTTCATCACATCTTCACCATCTTCATTATCATGACAGTGGTCATCATATCGTCATCTTCTCTGTATCTTAATAATCTTAATTTTCCATTTGTATTGCATTTTAATTATCATCATCATCAATGACTTCACAATCTTTATTAAATTTTCACCATCATTGTCATCTTCCATAAATTATAACTAATAGCATAATCCAAGTAATAATACAAGTGTTTCAGAAAGTGTGAGAATTTTTATTAATTTTATCATTATTGTAATTCATTCTTGTTCCAATACCATACTTATCTGTCTAGAACATTTTGGTATATAGTAATTAGTTATATATGTATTAATGTCTTGTCATATTAAATCTATGTGATACTTGCACATTTGAATCCAGAGATATTTAATTTTGTTCAGTTTTTGCACTTGTGTGATTTTTGAATGACAATAAAGTTTACTTTGACTTTGATTTGACTTTGAATTTATTCAAACTGGGGTCATGGACAAGTTGTAGCTTATACCTGCACTCAGTAAACACAAGGCAAAAAAGTAATCTGGATAGGATGCAAGTTTGTTGCAGGATATAGATAAACAGACACACACACACATACACACAAACAAACACAAACAGACAAAATGCACACACAAAATGTACACTACCAGGCAGTTTGAAGAAACATCAATCCAACTACAATATTCTGCAAAAAAAAAAAAAAACATGGACATGAACATGGGAGGATAATAATACTCCAAATAGAAGCTGACCCAGCTAAGAAAGAAACGAAACACGTTGCATTGAGCTGACAAATATAACCATTGCACCTCCCCATTATTATTTCTTATTGCCCAGCATTAGGCTTCTTGTACAGCCCTCATATAATGATCCACATCATTTGCAGTTAAGTTCCAGATGTTTAAAACCCTCAAAGTCTTTCAGTATTTCACTGCACGATATATAAATTTCACAGCTGATTCCATGGACACTGCTTATAGCTTAGCAGTTAGATGCTTTCATAATTCAACTGCTTTGCAGCTTGCACTTCTGTTATTGCCAGAGCACAATTACCAGTTTAAGTGTTGACAGAATATTCTTTGGAAGATAAGTGCATGAAAATATAGTGCAGCAGGGAATATGCAGTGAACATCTTCTAGTTTGCTCTTTATCTTAATAATGTTGTGTTAACATTTAGCAGATGTAGTGTCTACAATGCCTAACACTGGAGGGTTTCCATTTTGACACACATACACACACACATACACACACACACACACACACACACACACACACACACACATATATATATATATATTATATATAGATAGATGATATAGATATAATATATATAGATAGATAGATAGATAGATACAGATAATGATATGGGTTCCCTCCAAGTGTCAGTTCGGTTGATAGCTATTTAATTGAACATTTGTGATTGACTAAGCAGCTAGTTGACAGGTGTCTAAGACTGTAGAATTCCCAGGGTTGGGGAATATGCCTTTACCCTATGACTGTGTGATCTTGAAGTTAGTATATATAATTAGCTGAGGGTCTGAGGGTGCAGGAAAGTCAGTGCCCCAGCAAAAAAAATATGTTTTTATTTGTCTTTTTTTAACTTTGAATGTTTCATGTGCCAAGGCTGTTTCTTGGTACAAGTGTAATTATGAGTTTTGTGCCATAAACATTTTACATGCTGGCATTGGGTGTATTCAGTTTTCAGTAACACATCCGTGTGTGTGTGTGTGTGTGTGTGTGTGTGTGTGTGTGTGTGTGTGTGTGTGTGTGTGTGTGTGTGTGTGTGCTTTCTGACCTATAGCATGTGTCTATTGCATTGTCAGCCAAAAATATTCTTTCAATAAGTGAAAAATATCATAAAGATTTTTACTTCATTAACCTTTGCAACAAGTTCTGCAGATGAGCACCCACATAAGAATGGAATGAGTCGGCTATGTAGTTTTATAATTTGCAATGTAAGCATTGCACGAAGCACTGAAATTAGATACATTAGTCACATGATTACTGCTCACATTATGATTTCTTATCTGTTTATTTCCCATTTTCAGTTCACCTACAGCACCGAGGAAAACTAAATATGTTGATATGAAACTTTGTGGTTGCATTTCATACAATAACTGTGTCACACAGCATGCATTCAAGAGGAAATGAAAGCTTTAACTTAAAATGAGCCATCCTATTGTAACACATTCTTGGAAAATGTATTGCCACTGAAGGCTAGTTACAGTTATATTATTGTTTCTTCAAAGCAGTAAAAATAATCCAGATTGTATAGCACACACACAGTTTGGAGACAGAAAAAGGAGATACCCACAAATAAAACAAGTTTAGAGTAGATATGCTTTATATGTTATAGAAACTTAAGTGGACCACAGTCCACGATGGCAGTAAATTGTAAGAAAATACAAAGCAATTGAATAACAAATGAGCAGAACCTACCCAAAGTAGGATCATTCAGGAATTTCATAATGATGTTATTTTGCAAAGAAGTGACTGGGTATATATGATACATTCCCAGAAGGTATACATGGCAGATGCACAAGCATTTGTATAGAGAAAAAGGCACAAAACGAATACTTGCAGGTATTTAATAGCAGTTATCCAGTAACTATTCAACACAAAAATCAAATTAGCAAAGGTGTTCATATGCACTATCAGAATTTGAAAGATCTGTTTAGATGCAGAAACGGAAAGAAAGGCCATTTGGACATATATTTGTTTTTTTTTTAATTTATAAGTAAATAAAATAAAATGCAATTTATTACACTATCTCTTGGTTCGTACCATGTGGCCATTTTATGATCGACATGACCACAGTGTTATATATGAACCAAAATATATAAAACTTGAATGGTTAGAGCATCCATACTGAACTATTTTCCATTGCCTAGCACTCATTTTGGAAGTTTTCTGGTGTTCCCAAACATTTGAGCATCAATGCAATAAACCTTATTTAAAGCTAGTTTTGCTGGGTTGAACTATTCTGTATAGAATGGAGACAACATGTAGGCTCAGTAGGTGAATGTTCAGATCTGGAATCTGACTACAGTTGAAAGCCTACATTTTAATTAAATTTAATAGACTTTTATATATCAAAAAGAAAAAAAAACAGCAGCAGAATATTAGGATAATTTTCCATAAAACAGAACGTAGTGCCATATTTTGTTAGATTAATATCTGGCAAGTAAAAATCTCTAATAGCTTAACCCTGAATGTTTATTGTATTTTTTGTTTGTCAGACAGGATGAAAGCTTTAGATATCTGCAATGAAATAGCAGAAACATTGCCTCTTATCTAAGTTGCATGCATTAAAATAACTCAGAAACATGGTGAGAACATGACGGTAAGCATCCTGAGTAAGCAAAAGCTATCAGCAAGGATATGCAAAATGGAAAATTTCCAGTTGTTCCCACTATTTACAAGGGTGCATTTGCTGAACTTTAAGTCTCATGGGTCCAATACTAATTTTGCATATTGGCTGTCATCATAAAGTATATGTTCTATGCCACCCTTTGCCTAAAGGAAAACCTGATATATAAATGAAAAATCTAGTTAATTTAGAATGAGATAGGCAAGGATTCACGAAGCCTCCGTGTAAGAGTTATAACTCTTACACGGAGGCTGCAGTTAAACGGAGTGATGTCAGCATGCTTTGCATATTCATGAGAGCATGCTGAATCACACCTAAGTCTAACACGGTCCATGTAAGACAGTAGGGGGTGTGTCCGTAGGCCGAGCCCTGCAAGCGGACACGCCCCCAGAAGTGTAAAAGTGCCCAAAGTAAACACCCACAACAGAGTCCACGGAAATGTGAATAAACATAACACAACACATGCCCCCACAGACTATGAACATAAAATATATAAATGAACATGTTATATATATTTTTTTAAATTGTAAAGATGTTTAACTGTGAGTGTGCTCGTTTGCGTGGGCATGCCCGTAGCACAGCTACAGTTAGCAGTCAGTGGGAAAGCATATAAGAACTAAATATGCAAAATAAGCCAAGAAGCAATAGCGTAGCAGTAGAGATGTTGGCTGAAGAGCAGGCATTCATGGTTCGAGCCCCCACAACACCATTTTTTTTTTTGCAAAATAAGCAGGAAACAAGTCCCTGACAAATATGTACACATAAAACCACAATTTATGTAAAATGTAATGAAATAGCCCATTTATATTGAAGAAATGTGAGGTAACAAAAGAATAAAAAATGCCAGATGTGCTCATAGCTGAGCTACAGTTTAACAGAGTGAGTGCATCTGCCCGTAGATGAGCAGTGGTTTAACTGGTGCAAAATGAGTGCCTGTAGCTGAGCAGTGGTCTAGCACGCTAAATCTATGTGCCCCTAACTGAGCTGAGCGTAATATGCGTGCCGATAGCCAAATGAGGCTTAAAGCAGCGTACCCCGTTCTTGTGAGCTGCACACCGCGCAAACAAGCTAACCGACGGGCAACGTTGAGCAAGCCGTATCAAAACTGCCTTTACACAGACACACCCCTCAGCATGTCTAGACAGTCATGAAAAATAAAAAGCAATGGCCAGGTTCTAACCCAGGATACTATACACCATAGTCAAGGTACAGAACCACTAAGCCATGACAGCAGTACCTTTAAATGCAATAATAGCTAATATATAGGAATGAATACAAACTAGAGCATGAGAATGCAGGTTTACTGAAGTTGATAGAATTCCAAAATGGCCAATCACAGATATGTGTGGGAAAACGGACTATATAAGCCCCATAGGCGGGAATACACAACATAAACGATTGTAGAACTGACCTGCAGGCAGAATGACAGGAGTAGGAGATGGTAGTTGCTTTCGAGCACAGAGGTGGGGTGTTGAGGAGTCCAGGTACATGGTCTGGCTCCTAGTCCATAATCAAGAGGCCCAACTCATGCAGGGCCAGGTCCTCTGGGGAGCATACAGGGCCGAGGCGTGGGACCGGTTGGCTCATGATCTCACCAGTGCCACAGGGATTCCAAGGACTGGTGAGCAGGTCCGTCACCACCATGCGGACCTGAAGAGACGCAAGCAGGACCAACTGAACCTTTGGATCCAGGAGGCCCGGCAAACACCCAACGCCCCACTACTGAGTAAGTAACATTTAATTATGTATGTAAGAAATTAAACTAGCTGATATTATGGAGATGTGTATTCCAATATTACTTCATTTATATTACAGCTGCAGGTGTCCGTTCTGCGAACCGCAGAGCCTATGGCGATAGGCTGGTGCGGTTGCGCCACCAGGCAGGTCAGTAATCCACTACCAGTAACTGTAAAGAAATATAAAAGTATGACAGTCAGCAAAAGAGTGCAGTGTAGTCAGTAAGGAATAAAATGTGCAAGTAACAGTGTGAAAGTGTCTGCAAGTATTGCTTGATTACAAAAGTGTGTTTCAGCCTGTAAGTTAAACCGAAAAATGAAACTGTCTGACATATATTCTGAAATAAAAATGCCTTACCTGTAAGAAAATAGTACACAACCTGCAGCAGGCTAAAAAGTATAGCTGCAGAAGATGATGAAATCACATGTGTGAAATATATCCCTGTGGAAATACTGAAACATGACAGAAGTGAGACTGCTGGAAAGGATTGTAATAACTACAGGTAAAACATGTCAATAAAGCCTAGAAGTAAGTACCATCCTGAATAGTAAAATGAAAGCAAGTGAGAGAGTGTGAGAAAGTGTCATGAATCCAGCAATACAGTAGTAATAACCCTGAATAAAGTATACTGCAGTCAAGACAGAATGAAATGCATGTGAGATTCAAAACCAAACAGCGAAATCTGTTCAAAGTGTTGCTGCATCTGGAATGTGTATCCCAAAATCTGGATATGTTGCTCTCAGTCTGCAATATGCAGATAGGATGATTGTCTGATATACCAAACATCCACACTTGTCTACAGCTATATAAAGCAAATGTAGCAGGATGATGTAGCTGAACAAAGCTAGATATGAATGTGTATGAAGAACAATAAAATGTATATTGATGTTGCAGTAACAGTCCTATCACCAAGTTGAAATAGTTATCATATAGGAAACTGTAGTTAGAACAGTAGTGTGTATAAAACTGTAGCTATTAGAAATGTACAGCATATGTATTGTTATTCGAAGGTGTTAATATTACTTTCTTTACCCCACCCTATAACCACATATAACCCATTCCACGTGAAAATGGTATGTGCAAACACAATTAACACCCCTGGACATTTGTCCTGTTGGGTCATATATATTTGCATGTCCGTTGATGCATCTGCCCTGTTCATACATCCACACCTGATGGCCTGTTGCCATCAATTAACCCTGCATGTTGTTGGACTGTGTATTTCTGTTCAAATTATCAATGTGTTATGCACGCTGTTCAATGGTGTGAATATCTGGGTGTTTGGTTAATGGGAATACTAATGCATGCTGTTACAAATAATTGTGAATGGTATTATATGTCACTAACCCAAACTGTCATGACATAATGCAAAACATAGGACAACAGGGAAGGTGGGTTCCAGCGGACCCACCTCTCCCACCTCAGCTGGCGAGTGCACCTGGCACTAGTGCCGAGTCCGGACCCTCCTCCGGTGGCCCTGTGCCACCTGTGGGTGGAAGAGCTGCAGGGGATGGGGCTCGCCCTCCCTCTGTAAGTGTGGCCGGAGGAGAACCACCACTCACCCTCCGTAGCGTCCAGACTGTGGTGCGTAGGGAGATTCGGGACTCTGTTCTCGAGCCCCTATGCCAGCTCGAGGCACGGGTGGCGCAACTAACGGTCATGCCAGTTGCCCTGCCTACACAGCCCCCAGCACAGCCCCGTCCTGGGCAGTGAAGGAACAGTGGCAACTGCCTATGGGTGGGGATATCAGTTCCACTGTTGCCATCTGTGGGCTCATGGGCTCTGGATATCCAAACCTCCGTCCCCATCAATTGTGTAACCCCACCACACGTGTCATACACCGCCCCTGTATGCATCTTGTTTGTCTTGTCTGTTTACCTACCCAACCTACCTCCCCAGCTGTACCGACTTCCTTCGCCTGACATACCACTCTCACCTGAAAAAAAAAAAAGGGCACTCTGTACCCACAAAAAAATTATGCCCCATACATAGCTGCCCATTCCGCACACATGTCTGCTGGACATGGAACCTATCAATTACAATTGGCTGTACAACAAGTATTATTGTTGTCCTGACACCTCTCTCAGCGGTGGAAGGTTTCAAATGTCACACCAAATTACATACATATGCACAGCTGTTGCTGATGAAGAAATGGGCAGCTATGGGCCTTACCTACATCCCTCCTGCAAAACCCAAGCTTGTTTCCCTACTGTCTTACCCTCTTTGTTACCCCTTTTTCACCACTTTTCTGTGTCCCCATTTTCATTTCTTTCAAAGAAAATAGCGTGGGTGTGCGCAAGAGTAAGCACGTTTAAGCAGTTGTAAGCGGGTGTGCGCTTGTGTGCGTGGAGCTAAACGCCAGTGCGCATGCGTGAGCTCCGCGCAAACCAGCGCTAACCCGGTTACAACTGCTTAAAAGTGCCTTAGTCACTTTGATTGACAGGCCTTGTAGTCAGTTCAGAAGCAAAATAAAATCCCACTGGCAGTCCCGAACCCAGGACCTTGGAAACAGTAGTCTGCATCACTTACCACTAAGCCATGACTCTTATACAACAACATTGTGCTAAAATAAATATATCATGTAATAGTAGGAATGAATGTAAAGGGAATATAGATGTGTAGTACACAAAGCATGCCATTTAGAATTACTATCAAAACTAGTGGATTTCCATAATAGTAGTGTGTGAACAGAAACAGCCATGCTAGTTGGTAGCTAGTAGGTAATAATGTCACTATAGCACCTTGCAAGCCACACACATACTCACAGCAGGATAATCACTGCCCATACCCCACAACCTCTTACAGGAACACATCTGGACCAAGTAATAAAATATGTGGAGCAAAGGCCCAAAACCAGGGACACATTACAAATAATGTTACAACAAACGCAGACAGTTCAGAGAGTAACAGGGTCTGCATTTTGTGGGATGTTTGGAAGGGTATGAAGTCTGAAACTTGAATGTTTGTCACCATATTCTGACTTGAGCCCAGAGTGATTTGCCAGAAAAAGGTGTGCATGAGATATTGACCAAAATATGAGGCAGAAATGTGGACAACCTGCAAATATCTGTACACATGACGGGTCTGACACCACCATATTTGAATAGTTAAGAGCCTAGACATAGCAACAGTGAATGACTTACAGGGATGCCCCACAGACTCCATGTGAAATGTACAAACAGTAGGCAAAAGGTGTAACACATGCAATGGTAACTATGGAGTCCTGAAAGTATTCACCACTTGCATGGCAGAAAAAGTGTAGTAATACATATGCTCATGCTAACCCACAGTCACAACTGCAGCATACCAGACATTTTAATGGGTGTACCCCACTGATATGTACCATTCCATGGTACAGATAACAGATGAACCTGAAAGTCTCTGTGGCCTGCTCAGCAGCATACTCAAATACCCTAATAGATGTCAAGGCCCACACCATGGCCAGACCACACTGCATGCTGTAACACCCTAGCAGATATAGCAAGCATTCCAAGGTGTGAATGTACATGGAAAATAGGAAAGCTACAGCAGCACACTACAGTCAGGACACCTAGCAGGCATACAAGTAGTGACTGTAAAGGGCAAATATTGAAGCCTTAGCAACAAAGTGCAAGCAAAAGTGAAAGGAAAGCACACACACACACACACACACACACACATTAACAGTAATAGTAGTTGTAGGTGTCAGTGTACATACACAGTTAGTACAGGAAACTGGAGAAATGAATGGAGGAATGTTAATCGACAACACAGCTGGAAATATGAGAGAGATACCAACCTTTACACTCACAGAACATTGTCCACAGCATAACAGCATGGTTCCTGCCCTTAATATCTGAAAGGGCTATGCCTATCTCACATACCTTTTTATAGCACTGTTCTGAAATCACAGTGAGAACTGCAATCAGTACACAACTGGCTGCATGCAATTAGCAAATGTTGGCTAACAATTGGTGCAGAGGCCATCACATGGGCATATGCAGATACCTACAAAAGTATGCTGTACTCCCAGTCCACACATGCAATACTTTCATTGCACCCTGAGAAGGACGTGACAGACAGACAGACAGAGAGAGAGAGACAGAGACAGAGAAAATTGCAATTAAGCAGACACAAACAAATTGTTCAGCAACAGCCACCTGAAAGCTGACAACTGGGAAGTGGAGCAGCAGGACAGAGAACCAGATGGCAACACAAGCAGCTGTGACAAACACAGGTAATGTAAAGTAATACTATAAAGGTCTACATACTGTGAACCCTCCATATGTGTCATTGGTCTGTATCCATATGTATATGAAGATGTGTAAAGGGCAGGGGACATACAGCAACTATCAGTGAAGGCTGTACATACATTTGTATGTGAGAGCATCTATGTGCACATATCAATGTTGGTTGATTGTAGGTTGTAGTGCCATGTACAAAGTAGGTTTCACAGTTATGTATGTTTAGCAGTATGTTAGTGTGTGTATATAGTATGGTAGACAAACATGTTGATATACCTGTCTATTATATGGATACGTATGTATGTCAACATATGTATGTGTATATATATATATATATATATATATATATATATATATATATATATATATATATATATATGATATGCATATATGTATACATACATAGACAGAGAGATGTAGGAATACATAGACAGATGTAGAGAGAATATTGTACAAACATATATATGTAATGCACACATACAGATATAGATATATGTAGATACATATACATAGACAGACTGATCTGACTATCTACAGGTATGACTGTATATGACGACCTTCAACACACCCTGTCCCACCCCCTCTGTCACTCTCACCCCCTCTGTGCCCCCCCTCTCCACATCTATAGCAATATATGTACATCGATATATATATGTGTATATGTATACAGACATATATATCTATATATATATATATATATATATATATATATATACATATAGATATATATATATATATATATATATATATATATATATAGAGAGAGAGAGAGAGATGTATATAAATTCTGAGTGAGGCACACTGTATTGCAACAGGTGCCTGGTGACAAAGGCATGGAGTGAACACCAGTGTCAAAACCAGAGTACTATACCACATTTCAAATCACCTACACCAGTAACCACCAGATATGTGATTGGCTGCCCACCACTGCATGTGTCAGAGGTGAACAGGGTCATAAATGTGTACAATAGTGGCCCCAATGATATCCACAGTGGCACACTATCCCTGGAATACCTGCACATGGTATGTGTCAGCAAACATGGTGTGTCAGCTATGGACATGTAGGTCGGTGTACCCCTCCACACCACATAATGGATGCCATGGTATGGACCTCACATGACAGCTACAGATATGGAGAAGGACACAGTGACATGTACAACACTGTGACAATGCACTCAAACACATTACCAATGCACAGTGACTGACAACACCACAGAGTACACATATACTACCCACATAGAGGTTACCACTCCCGGATTTACATATGTAAGTCACACCCATGACAGATGTCCAACAACCATAGTAACACCTCACACCATCCACAACCTAAATGACTGATGTGTGTCGTCCGTGCCACTGCAATAGAGTGCACATGTGGAGGTAAAAGTTCTTACCCACAGATAAGACATACCCTGCCATAAACCACACAGTGTTAAGAAGTAAGACTCCCCATGAGTACATGTCACACATACCCCTGCTGAATGTTAGTCAGATAGGTAATATGCCATATGAGTCACCCTGTGTAACTGTGTGACAGCAGCAGGTACCATCACACCACATGTGTCACAATGGTCAGGGTAGCAGAACAGTACACTGCTGTAGTCCCAGGGGCAATAGCATATTGTATAGTATTGTATTGTAATGTGATGTATTGTGTTGTATTGTATTGGTATGTTGAGGTGCCTCCTTCGTGGAGTGGAACCACTGCTGCTGTGCGCCAGTGTACAGGTACATATCCTGTAGTCAGGCTAGTGTTACATAGCACTTCTATATGTGTGTTTAGCTCCTGTCAGAGTTTATGTAGCATGCAACTGGGGATACCATCAGGTCCCATTCATGTTGTGTATTCTGCTGTCCAGAGGGAGGCTCTCACCTGGACATCTGTGATGACAGGGAGGTTACAGTCAGCTGGGATAACTATGTCTTATTTTGGGGGAGAGGGCGGGGTGACACCTGCACTGAACCTGTCTGCCACAATGTTGTCAATATCTGTGGTGTCAGTGAAATATTTGTTATTGTGTACTAACTATGGGCATAGAGGATGGATCCTGACCAGGTTGCTAACATAACTGAAGAAGGCCTTCTGGTTATCTGTAGTGTCCTTCTTGATTTCCCTCTCAAAGTTGCCCATGGATGTTTGTATGATGGAAAATAGATCCTTACTAGTGCTGCTCAGACATGCCCTCTCTTTATGGAATTATGCTCTGTCTTGCAGTAGCTTCCATCTTCTGTAATACAATCTGTCTATGGCTGGGGTCCACCAGACAGGATGCTGTCCCTTTGTGGAGAGTGTCTTGGTCATATATGGGATTGCATGATCCATGCATTCTCGGAGATGTCTGTAGAAAGCAATTGTGTAGGGGTCAGCATTGTGGGTTGTATCTGCCACTGGCCCGGTGGGCTGAAAGGATACCATGTCACTGTTACAAAGTGTAAAGTTTGCATCTGTAATGTTATTCACTATAGTCGTTTGTGCTGGTGGTGGAGGTGGGATATGTATATCCAGGGCAATCAGTGTGTGGTCAGCTCACAGTAGTTGATGATGTAGGCCATACAGTACCTAGATACAAACCCCCAGAGTGAGGAGGTGCTCTTGACCTGAATCAGTGTTCTGACTGCTGGGGTTTGGTAGTATGTCGTATGGAGTGTGCCAGGTACTGTTGCACAGTTGCTGGCTGAGCACTGATACCTGGCCATTTACATGTGTATCCACCAATAGACAGACAGATGCTATATATGTGAGATATGTTGTATCATAACAGTCGAGTAGCATGTGTAGTATGTGTGCCAAATTCTGCTGAGATATATTGCTGATATCAGGTTATTTTCTTTCTCAGGTACATGACCCACCCGCAGAATCCCACTTACTCCACAGCTGAGGATGACGAGATACACCAGAGCCTGGTGCGGGATTATGCAATACTCTTTTCCCGCACCAGCCAGAATCAGCAGGAGAGGGCTGCACTGTGGCAAGACCTTGTCCGTCGGGTAAATGACATGGGCACGCATAATAGGACATATGAGCAGGTACGACATCACTGCAGTGATTTAATCAGACAAGTCCATCAGCGTGCATCGGATATCCACAGGCAACAGGTCGCCACAGGTGGTGGGGTGGCTACACATCCCCCACTCACCAGACTGGAGGGACTACTCATGAGTGTAGTGGCTCCAGTCCGCCAGCAACAACAACAGCAGCAGACATGCATTATGATGGAGGCTGGAGCCACACAGCAGCAAGACAGTGAACGTGCAGGTAATATGCCATATGTATAGTTGACTGTTGTGTACACTGGTAGTTAATGCATGTGTGAGGTGTGTCCTTGGTTTGTAGCTGTCACCATAGTATTTAATGTGCAAGTGTGATATCCTCAATATTAGCAGCTGACCTGTGAAAGGTGCCTGTTGTACTACTGACCTGTATCATACTCAGTAACAATGGCGCAGTTGTGCCCACTGACGTTAGTTTCTTCACGTCTGCAGGTCCCTCTGGTATAACAGCAATGCAGCCTATCCATGCTGGTGAGTGTGCATTAACAATTCTTGTAATAGTCTTGATAGTAATAGTACTATTTGGCTCACTTAGTAGTGCTCTTTGTATGCATGTAGGTGTGTCTGTGTCTGTTTGTTGATATCATGCATACTGAGTACTGTACAATTGTGTGAAACTGTGTGCATGTGTGCATGTGTGCATGTGTGCACCTGTGCATGTGTGCATGTGTCCATGTGTGCACCTGTGCATGGGTGCATGTGTGCATGTGTGCATGTGTGCACCTGTGCATGTGTGCATGCGTGCATGTGTGCACGTGTGCATGTGTGCACCTGTGCATGTGTGCATGTGTGCATGTGTACATGTGTGCACCTGTGCATGTGTGCATGTGTACATGTGTGCACCTGTGCATGTGTGCATGTGTGCATGTGTGCATGTGTGCACCTGTGCATGTGTGCACCTGTGCATGTGTGCATGTGTACATGTGTGCACCTGTGCATGTGTGCATGTGTGCATGTGTGCACCTGTGCATGTGTGCACTTGTGCATGTGTGCATGTGTGCACCTGTGCATGTGTGCATGTGTGCACCTGTGCATGTGTGCACCTGTGCATGTGTGCATGTGTGCACCTGTGCATGTGTGCATGTGTACATGTGTGCATGTGTGCACCTGTGCATGTGTGCACCTGTGCATGTGTGCATGTGTGCATGTGTGCACCTGTGCACCTGTGCATGTGTGCATCACTGGTAATGTGTAGACATTGTAAACTGTGTTTCCTGTTTCCCCCCCACAGGTTCTGGTGCTGCTCTGGTGTCATGTAGCAGGGAACCTGAATCAGGTGCCGTGGGTACTGATAATGATGACATCTGTGTAATGGCACAGGAAGGTATGCCAGGGTCTGCCATTGCTCAGCCGATTGACAGTACACAGCTGTCGACCCCATCAATGCGCACAGTTATCCTGCCAATACACCCTTTGTCACCAATGTCCCTAGGTGATGGACAGCATACAGTGGGCATTGACCAGGGTAATGTGGTATCTGTGGCACATGCCTCCCCACACAGCAGCCATGGGCATGGCCTAGAGATGGTACCACACAGACAGATGTCCAGGGGTTCTCGTGGGAGCATCCATTGACATACTGCCCCTGTCAGACGTGCCCACAGAGGTCTTACAACCTCAGCTATGTTTCGGGCTGTCATACAGGCACAGTCACGTATGGAACGGTACACCAGACAGGGTCTGAGGGAGCTGACAGCATGTCGCACAGCCATGACTGACAGTATGCGTGACATTGCGGCTGCCATCCATGTTTCACCGATGTCATAGACAGACATTGTGGGGACATATTAGACCGGTTCCACAACTACATGTCCATGAGCCAGGGCGATGGTGGGTGGTTGAGGCGTCGACGTGGCCATATGCCAGCAACAGCAGCAGCTGGCAGTTGTCGTGGATGACAACAGGGCTGTGGCCGCCCCCGTAGTGCCAGCAGCAGCCCCAGCAATGCTGGGTCTGTGCTGTCATCAGACCGCCCCAGGAGACCACGTGCACATGGCTCTGGCCAGGCCCGACAGGGATCTGTGTCCAGTCAACGAACACCTGCTTCTGATGACAGTACCCAGTCTGGGTTGGTACCGGATACAGTCCGTAGCACCCCTGCAAGGCACAGGTACCGTATCCGTGGCCAGAGACACTGATCTGTATGACCTGGCAGGTACAGTCTGTGGCTGTCCACAAACACCAGTATATGGCAGCCATGAGGTGGAACTGTGTGCATCCATACACACATGCAAATTGACAACACCTAGGGCTACCGCATACATGCACACACTGCATCAACATTGCCCCACCTTCTACTGCTGTCCCTCACCAACACACATACATGTCAATCGGTGGTATCCGTGGCTGACTCAGGCATACCAAGTTCACACCCTGTGCATATGATGAAACTGTGCCACCTCCTGCAATCTGTAACAACTGTGCAGGTACAGGTTAACATGTTGCTGATGTACAGGGTGACCACATAGATGTGTAGTAATAGTATCATGTTGTTAACAGTACTGTGTGCTGAATTAACTGTGGGTATATCACAGCATGCCTGATGCAGTAAGTGTGTGATTGTCATGTACTGTTGTCTACAACCATGGTAAGTACCATAGTGTATCATCTGCACATGTTGGCATACTGGTGGTAATGATGTCAACAGAAGGCTACATACATAGGTAGCACAGGGGATAAGGTAATGAATGTAGTAATACGCAATGATGGACATGTAAATTGCAAGTGGCATGTTGCCCACACTGGACTCTGCAATGCAGATGTTTGAGGATGTTGATATGTGTGCAGTACTACACGACTGGTACAGGACACACAGGAGCACCCTAGCACTGCATGCTCACATCTCATACCATGCTAGACAGCCCCAACACACAAAACTAACTGTCAGAGGAGGGAGAGTCCCCATATATGTCAGGGATACTGTGGTGGCAGGCCAGGTAGCATACATCCTACTAAGTATGGAACCACTGAGTGAAGGCTCAGTGTCTGTTATTTGACATGTGTATTACTGCAGGTATGAGCACATGGGTTTCCATCCAGTTATTGTACATCCTGACAGTACATGGTCTGTACACTTGTGTGCGCTGAGACTGGACCCTAGCCATCTGACCCGTGTATTTCCATGTACATGTGCATAGTGCCTGCATATTTGCAGTGTTACCTACTGGAAGTGGTACAGCTTGTTTGTTGTACAATGGACTACATGCAGCCCTGTTTACTGTGGCTTTGTTTGCATGCATGTTTGCTTGCAATTACCCTGGAATACTGATCACACCTGCAATGCATAGTTATAGTGCTTCTGTGGACTCCTAGTGCCATCTGCATAGCTTACTATATGTATGTCCATGTCCCACTTGACAGGATGTCACTGTTTGTCCTGTTCACATGTACATTGCCTGTGACACAGTGCATATGACTTACCTGGCATGTGTCCACGTGAGCAGTCATATATGCTACTGCTAACTAATCACAGGCACTACACCTTCACATATTCATCTTCTGTTGAACTACCTGCTTCACTAGGGACGGCCTGCACCTGTCACCCCTGGGCTTTCAGATATTGGCAAAGGCTCTTGCTACCCCCATAGTGCCTATGTTAGGCAAGGCTCAAATGACAAACCCACCTTCATAGGTATCACAAGGGATAAGAAACTAAGAGTAATGCTACCCAATGCCAGAAGTCTAACCTCCAGATGCATGCACCCGAAACTCTCCTTGGCATGGAGAACATCGATATCTGTGCAGTAACAGATGCCTGGTTCAGGGCTACTGAGAGCACACCAGCACTACCTGGTTTAACCTGGTTGATTTCTTTGAAACAGTCACCAAGGCCATTGACGAGGGGAAGGTGGTTCACACAGCCTACCTGGACCTCGCAAAAGCCTTCACAACAAAACCCCACTTGGGCATTGTAGAGAAGCTCACCAGCTTAAATATAAGCCCCTATGTCACTAGATGGATTGCACACTGGCTCAAGGACAGAACCCACATGGTTAGAATTGCTGGAGCCATGCCAGACTCCAAACCAGTTACGAGTTGTTTCCCACAAGGCTCAGTCCTGGGACCTCTCTTGTTTGGTATATATTTATTGGAGGTACAGGCCAACACGGACGGACTGTGGCTGACCAAATATGCAGATGACTATGAACTGGTCACCATAATCGACTCTCCAGCCGACACAAGCATCTTCCAAAGGGGCATCATAGAAACAGACAACTTGTGCCAGAGCCATGGCCTTCAGCTGAACAGTGTTTAGAAACAGAAATGTGCATCCTGTAGTCTGTTCACCTAGTTGCCAAAAGGGACATTTCCCTCACACACACTAACCCCCCTCAGCCAAAAACACACACTTGCAAGATTCAAACTCCTATCTGACTATGTTATGACACTTGAGACAGACACATTAGCAGAGTGTGCTATTCGCATTACGGGGAGGTTTTTCTTCTCTTGCTGTACTTATAGGGTGCTGACATCATCAGTGTTTAGAAAGGGAAATGTTCATCCTGTAGTCTGTTCTCCTAGTTGCCAAAAGGGACATTTCCCTCACACACAATTGCACAAACACACACACTTGCAGGATTCAAATCCCTACCTAACTATGCTATGACACTTGAGACGGATGCATTAGCAGAGGGCGCTGTTCGCATTTTTGGGAGGTTTCCCTTCTCCTGCTATACTTATAGAGTGCTGACATCATCGGTGTTTAGAAAGGGGAATGTGCATCCTGTAGTCTGTTCACCTAGTTGCCAAAAGGGACATTTTCCTCACACACACTAACCCCCTCAGCCAATAACACAAACGCCACTGGTAGGATTTAAACCCCTATCTAATTATGGTATGACACTCAAGATGGACACATTAGCAGAGTGTGCTATTCACATTACTGGGAGGTTTCCATTCTCCTGCTATACTTATAGAGTGCTGACATCATCGGTGTTTAGAAAGGGGAATGTGCATCCTGTAGTCTGTTCACCTAGTTGCCAAAAGGGACATTTTCCTCACACACACTAACCCCCCTCAGCCAAAAAACACACTTGCCATTTGCAGGATTCAAACCCCTATCTGACTATGTTATGACACTTGAGACAGACGCATTAGCAGAGTGTGCTATTCGCATTACTGGAAAGTTTTCCTTCTCTTGCTGTACTTATAGGGTGCTGACATCATCAGTGTTTAGAAAGGGAAATGTGCATCCTGTAGTCTGTTCTCCTAGTTGCCAAAAGGGACATTTTCCTCACACACACGAAACCCCCTCAGACAAACACATACACTTGCCATTTGCAGGATTCAAACCCCTATCTAACTATGCTGACCATGTCTGTTCTGTCCTTGGTCTGGTTTGTAACCCCTCTACTGACATAGGGGTTTATATTTAAGCTGGTGAGCTTATCTATAATGAACACGTAGGGTATTGTATAGAAGCCTTTGCAAGGTCCAGCTATGCTGTGTGGACCACATTGCCCTCATCAATGACCTTAATGACTGTTTCAATTGAGTCAAACATGTTTAGGGGCAGGATCTGCACTTATGAAAGCCACACTGGGTAGGGTCCGGTTTCAGTAGGTCCCCAATATCTTTATGTCTGTGGTACATGCTGATCCTTTCCATAGCTGTGCAGACCGAGCTTCTAAGGATTCTGGGGTAGTAGTTTTCAGTATCCATTCAGGCAACACCTTTGTTGAGAAGGACCACTGTTGTTGTACACTGCTCTTTGGGTACATATTCTGTGGTAAGGCTGACATTGAGCAGTAGTGTGATTTGGCATTCCATTCATCTTGGAGTCCATGTTGCACTCAGCCCAGGACACCATCTCATACCATTGCTGCTGTGTGTTTTGCTTTGTAGATGCTGGCTGTTACCTCAACATCTGCAATGTCAGGGGGCCAGCAGTCTGCTGGGATAGATATTCTGCATTCTGGGAGGGGGGGGGGGTTTGCACTGCACCTGTCAGGATGTATGTTGGCAATATGTGTGTGTGTTTGTGATACTTGTGTGATTCAGAGCATATCTGTGAATTCCCAACACGGTTCCTCCCATCAGTTGTGAAAGCCTTGGGATTATCCTTAATGTCCTGTACAATTTGTATCTTCATAGGTTCATAGGTTCATACTAGGCTATCCAGCCTAGGGCATTTGTTAGCCTAGCCAGAGTGTGTGTGGCTTTTGCCACCCCTTGCTATGTGAATATTATGGCCATTTATGATTTGTTTTGCTGTGCCTCTGTCTGGACATGACACAGTGAAGACCCCCAGTGTAACTCTACAATCATCCATCCACTTGGCAAGATTCCTGTTGAAGAGTGTCATTGAGGGGCTCTGCCTAACATGGAGTGGGATTCTGGTCCAGGGTGTGGGGAGCCTCTGGATTATGTATCTGTCCCACCAGCACATCCTATTTCATTATTTGTTGAGGTTGACATCTCTCACTCTCACAGCTCCGATGGCTTTGAGTTTTCTGGGGTGGAGCATGTCCATTACTCCTGTGTTGGGCATGGCCTTCTACAACAGGCATGCAATGCCTCTGTGTAGGCAGTATGTGACTGCATTCAGCTGGGGTGTCTACAGCCAGGCAGCATATGACATATATTTGAGACCCTTTATCCTCTTGGTGAGATACCTTTGAGGTCTTTCTAACTGCTGCAGGTGTCAGGTAAGGTACATCCCATATGAGGCATTGTACTATATTATGGGTGTGATAAGAGAACAGTATAGGGGCACAATGACCTCTGTTGACGTAGATGTGAATCCTTTCCTGATACGGTGTCAAATGTAGACAGTCTTCCTAGCCACATTGGCAATGTGAGTGTCACATAACAGGTTACTGTCCACTTGTGTCCCTAGGTCCCTGATTACTCCTTCCATACATAATGGTTTACCACCTATGTGGTAATTTGTGGTACCTTGTTTGGTATTTGGTGGGACATTCATACTGTCCAGTGTCTTCAGGACGGCTGGGTGGGGTTCCTGTGTGTGAGAGTGTGGTCTGTAGCATGCTACAGACTGTACAGCAGTCTTGCCTACAGTTAGTTGCACATGGGTGGACTCCAATGCCTTGTGCATTGTCAGTTACCTGGACGTATGGGTGTCTGTGCTGAATATGGATACTCACCCTCCTTTTATGTTTTGTTCCAGGTTTTGGGGCCATGACACATGATATGTGGTATAACCTGGTAGTGCTGGTGTGCTGTCAGGAGGCTTGCAGCAGGTTTCTGTCACTGCACAGACATCGATGTTCTCCATACTGGGGATGGCCTTGGGAGCATGCATATTGGGGTTTACACATCTGGCATTGGTCAGCATTACCCTTATGTTTCTTTCCACTTATGTTTTCTAGGGTGGCGGGTTAGTCTTTTCAGCCTTGCCTACAAACGGCTCTATGGAGGTGGCAAAGGCCTTATCCAATATCCAGATGCCCAGGGGTAACAGGTGCAAGCCATCCCAAGAACAGCTGTGTGGCTTGTCAAGCATGACATCCCAAGCAGACAGACATTGGATCCCCTTGGAATGACACCAGTAAGTGTGCCACTTGCTATGACTGATCATTCCGTGTTTGTACTGTGGCATTATTCTTGGTAAGGGTAGGATGCTGCAAACGGTGAGTGTCATACCGGCCTGGACTACATAATCAGAGAGCTCATCTATGTCTCTTTTCATGTAGTCTAGGGAGGTACATCTCAGGTCATTCACACCAGCATGGACTATGACTGCATCATATTTCTACTTGCTTTGGAGTGACCTGCATACTTATGTTATGTGGCGTATTGTGGTTCCCTACAGGCAGCTTACTGTACCCTTTCCCTTGTTCAGTCTGGTGTGCGGGACAGCAGTATGTCTGACTATGGAGTCACCTATTACAACTGTATCAGGCATGTTGTTTCTCCTTCTGGCCTGTGACTGTTTGGCACACCAGCTTTGTGTACTATGTGTTGCATGTGCTATGTTTGGAGGTTGTTTGATTGGGTGTCTGCTTTAGAGGCCTCTGTTGGTGTGCTGTGTTTGTAATTTGTGCCTCCGGGAATGTTTTTCTGTGTTTATGTGTTTGGTTTGCAGTTGTGATAGGTCTATGTGGGACTGTGTTTGTGGTGTGTGTGGTTACCTTCTCCTCCTGACTAGTTTTGGGAGTACTGAGTTGAGGGAGCTCAGCCTCCAGTTTGGATAGATGGTTGCATCTCTCACATATATTTGTATTTCTTGGGTGGAGTTGGGGGTTGTCTGTGTACTTGGGGCAGGTGTAACATTGCCTCAGGATTCACAGATTCAACTTGTTGTGGCTGGCCTTAGTGGAGTGTATGTGTGGACATATTTTATTGCCATACTACTGATCAGTGATTACTTCATTGTTTATGTTTGCTCTATCATGTAGTAGCTTCCTCATTCTCTTGCATGGTTTGGTTATGGCTGGTGTCCACCATGCCAGATGCCTGCGTGTATGGCATTGTGTCTTGTTTTAATTTAGGATTGCATAATCCAAGCATTCCTGGCAGTGTTCATGGAATGGCTGTATTACAGGTTCTGAGGTGTGGCCCATATTTTGCACCTGCACAGGACCTTTAATGGATTCCACATCAGTTTGGAGGAGTGCAACTATTGCTTTACACATGTTTTCCACTGTGGTTTTCTGGCCAGGGACTGTGGTCAGGATTTGTATATCCAGTGTGATTACTCTATGGTCTGGTTTTACCAGTGAGCAATACACTTCTCGTCTTGCCATCCAGTACCCATGTTGCTGATTATCACATCCAGTATGCTTACCCCTCTTGTGGGAGTGGTACGTTGTTCCTGGGCCTTTTGGTTTATGGATTCTATGAACTTGTGTCCTACACTGTTGGAGCTAGTATAATGCTCCCAGTCTATGTCTGGGTATTTTCAGTCACCCAATATAATGTGGTTTGGAGGACTTCATATATTCATGTATTCCAGCATAGGCCAGGTGCAGTTCCTGGTGTTGGGAGAGTAGTCTGTAGCAGGCTATAAACTGGGGGGCAGTTTTAGCCACTGTTACTTGACCATGGCTAGTCCATGCTGCTTCTTGTTGTGGTACCAACATGGGGGTGTGGTTATCCTTGACAATTCTTGCTAGTCACCCTCCTTTTGTAGCTTGTTCCATGTTTTGAGGCTGTACAGCACAGTATGAGGTGTAACCTTGTAGTGTTAGGGTGCTGTTGTGAGCCTTGACTCAGTTTTCTGTTACAGCACATATCAACATTCTCCATACTGGGTGAGTTTAGACTGCATGCATCTTGCTGTTTCGACTTATCCCTTATCTTATTCTTATCCCTTCTGATACCTATGGAGATAGGTTTGTGTTTTGAGCCTTACCTATTCAGGGCACACTGTGGGTAACAACAACCTATGACAGTATCCATACAGCCTGCACTGATAGGTGCACGCCAGTCCTAGCAGGTGGAGCATCATGTAATGCTCAGCATGTCATCCCAGACTGGCACACATTGGATCCCCTTTGACTAACTGCGATACTTCAGTCAATTATTGCACTTGATCATCTCATTGTCATATTGTGGCATGATGCTTGGTGAGGGTAGGATGTTAGTCAGGGTCCTCAGGTGTGCATATAGTACATGGTGTTACATTACTTAACACATGGCATTCATGCCTCAGGTGGTGCTGCAGGGCTGCCTCTGTCGGATGCACATATTACACTTCCCTGTACATGTTTGTGAGCAGGTCATGTCATTGTAGGCATCCATGTTATTATTTGAGTGAGTCAGAGGGGGTATCATTCCCAGGGTTCCTACTGAGCCAGTGTATGTGCTATGCGTTGCCTCTTTGCCAAGGCCAGGGCATACTGGGCACGCCTCCTTCTGCCTACTGGGGCAGGCTCAGGTTGTTCCTCCTCCAAGTCACGCTCTGCCTGTGATGGCCTTGGCAATGGTGGGGGGCTGTTTGGCCCGGCCCTATGCTGTTCCTGCTGCAGCTGTTTTCGCAAGATCATATTATGTAGCATAGCACATACCATGACAATTTGGGTACATGTAGTTGGTGTGTACTGCAAGGCTCCACCAGATGTGTCCAGACACCAGAACAATGACTTGGGCAGCCCAAACACACGCTCTATTACATTACGTGTTTGTGCGTGTGCCTCATTATGGCGTTCCTGTTCAGGTGTGTGTGTGTTTCTGATGGGTGTCATCAGCCACGGCTCCAGTGCATAACCTGCATCCCCCACTAGGTGTCCGTGCGGGATGTCCCCATTGGCAAATGTCTGGTACAGCTGCGTCAAATGCCAGATGTGGGAATCATGGTAGCTCCCAGGACAGCCAGCACACACATTCATTATTATGCCCTGGGCATCACACACGACCTGGCAGTTGATGGAGGGGAAGCCCTTGCGGTTGATGTATGCCCTACCCGCTCACCGGCTGGTGCTTTGATGCGTATGTGCGTGCAGTCTATTGCACCCACTACCTCAGGGTATTCTGCTATTTGCTGGAAGAGATGCATATTGCTGGCCAATACCTCACGGGCATTGGGGAAATATACATGATCACCGACATGTGCTGACATGGCATCCAGGAACTGGTGCAGTACCCTGGAGACTGATGCCTGTGATATCCCCATCATATCACCAGTTGGTCTCTGGAAGGTACCTGTTGCTAGTATTCTTAGGCCAACACATACCTTGGTTTCCACTGGGATGGGTTCCCCTCTGTTGGTTCTGTGTGTGAGGCGTGGCCTGCACAGCTCCACTATTTGCTGCAGGAGGTCTCTGTCCACTCTATAGCTCTACTATCTCCAGCTCATGTAACCCGTGGTAGGTGACCCTGGGCCTGTACACTCTTCTCCGTCTCCTCACTGTGGGTTGTCTGGCACCATCTGCATTGTCACCACACTCAGCAAGTCGCCTATGTCTCATTATGACAGCTATGGCAGCCCCTAACATTTCTGCTCTGAGTTCAGCTTTTTCAGTTTTCACTTCTAATAACTTACTCCTGTCTTGCAGTGTCTCTTGAGAGAAACATCCTGCACTGCTGTTTGCAGAATTTTAAGTGCTGGGCTGGGCTACTATTCTGCCTGTGTAATTGCCTGCTTCTAATTGTTTTCACCTGCTAGCTCCAGCAGTATTCCCTGCTAGCTTCCTACTAAATCTGTTGCTTCCTTTTTCCTCTCTGTTTCCTGAGGGAGGCGCTGTGTGCAAACCAGCAGAAACACGCTCACAGTGGTTTACACGCGCGCACATATGCTTACACGGTTCAGAATCTGCTTATTCGGATTAAAACACGTGCACACCCGCGCAAACAGTGTTAAACATCTCCCAACACGCTCCCACATGCTCAGTCTGTCTTACACGCGTGCACACTGTCTTACTCACGATTCATGGCGCGCACACGTGCGCATGCACGCCCAGCAAGAAACTTTGGTGTAGGCAACAGTGTACACCTTCCATTTCTTGACTTTCTCATACTTATCTAGTGGCACACCTCTTTCCATGATATCTGTCTGACATCTGTCATGTAACTCTGACCTCCAATGAACTGCATTTCTTTCTACCATTCCCCCCTGTGATGTCACCTATCTCCTACTCTGTTCCTCCCCTTCTGTAACTCTTACACTACTCAGACTGTGCTCATTTGCTATGTGACAGTGGAATTCAGTATCCTAACACTCATTTGCATCAGATTGCCTACTAATGCTTAGTTACATCTCTTAGACTCAGCTTCCCCCCTTAGCAACCACTACAGGGTGGCCATGTTGGTTTTGGTCTGCTGGTCCCTGCATTGACATTCCATGTATTGCATAAAACCCACATTTGTGGGTTTATAACATTCGTTTTTATGTTTTATACAGCACAGCCCGTTTGCGCAGGGCTGCGCTGGGTTTAAACATCGGCGATCGGCGAAAAAAAAATATATATATTTTTAATATATTTGCATCAGGTTACCTTGCCAATGGCCACATATTTGGCCATTGGCATGCTGCCTGACACATATGCACCCTTTATTTGGAGCTGACATGGCTCCATTACGGTTTTTGCAGAAACGTACTCAGTTGTCAACTGAGTACATTTCTGCAGCTAAAACGGCTCTTACACGGGCTGTTCTGGGCTTCTTGGATTGCTAATCATCCTCATGTGCATGCTATTCGGCTGCAAGTGAGATGATTAGCTTATCCACGCTCACTCCATGTAAGAGACATTTTACCTTGTCTCTTACACGGACTTTGGGCTGTTCCTGGATCGCGAAGGCTGCATGGAGTCTTACACTACTCTTAGACTCCGTGCAAGCCTTCGTGAATCCTGCCCATAGTGAATCACTACATAAAATGTAAAGTTGTGAACTATACAGACTTTTGCAAAATGTCCAGATTTTTTTCCTCATACCATACCTCTCAACTGTACAGATTTTTACAGAATGTCCAGATTTTGGCCTCATATTTTTGCTCAGTTTTTTATAAAAATCTGATTTTCTGGCAAATTAGTGGTAAATCATTAAAGATTGAAGTTCGAAAATAATGACGAACATTTGAGTTTCACACTTCATATCCTACAGAAAATTCATGCTACTGCAAGACCTGTTATTCTATCAACTTTCTAAGTTTGTAAGAGCAATATTTAAAAATTGTCCCCATTTTTGGGCCTTTGTCCCACTTGTCTTTATGGACTATCCAGATTTCTTAATCTTAGAGGTTGAGAGGTATTCCTCATAACTTTTGCGGTTTTCTGGCAAGCCACTGGGGAATTCAAGTCACTAAATAATGAAAGACATTTGTGTTTAAGACTTCATATCTGTCCAAAAATGCATGCTAATGCATGCTAATACAAAAGATGTTAATCTAGCAACTTTCTAGGTTTATAAAAGCAGTATTTAAAATCTGACCCTATTTGTGCCATTATTTTTTTGGCTTTGTCCAGCTTTCTTAAGCTAAGAGGCTGAGAGGTATGACTGAAAATAAATGCATTTCTAACCTTCTCTGGCACTACTTACTACAAATCCTTGAACTCTATAGCATTTTTCTTCTTCAGGCCTGTGGCATTGTTATTGTAACTGTTATTAGGCGTAGCATATCTCACGCCTCAGCCATTGCTGCTGCATAATGATCAGCAGTGCAGATGTACTAACCTTGGATGTCTCCTTCATAGCACAGAGGTTTCTTTATTTTGTGGTAACAATGATTGATGGTCTCTTTATCCATCATAACCCTGCTGCATTTCCACACCCTTGTACTACTCAGAAAACCACACAAGTACTGAATCACATGGACACAGAAAACCACACTAGTACTGAATCACATGGACACAGAAAACCACACTAGTACTGAATCACATGGACACAGAAAACCACACTAGTACTGAATCACATGGACACAGAAAACCACACAAGTACTGAATCACGGGGACACAGAAAACCACACAAGTACTGAATCACATGGACACAGAAAACCACACTAGTACTGAATCACGTGGACACAGCTGCACTTTTTTGCATTCCTCCTCACTCTTAACCTTATTTGTTCCTCAAAAATTATACAAAAGTATCATCTAATGACATAGAAACCTTTCCACTACCAAAATCCTCTTTTTTGCTATGCAGGTAGGGCTGAGCAAGAAATATGCAATAAAATGTAAAATTATTGTTACTAATGTTCAGCAGTTGGTTGATATGTAGTTATCTACAAACAGTCGCAGGACACGACATACCACTTGTTATTGCTTATACATCTTTCAGTGTAATGGTCCAGGTCATGTGGATATTTAGGCATTTATTTGATGGCGAGTGCATTCTTCTAGCCAGCTTATAACCAGCTATTGCCTGAAGATGTCTGGCTGAATGATAAAACATTCTAATGCTCACTTAAAGATTCAAAGATTCAAAAAGATTCAAAGAAACTTTATTGTCATTTAGGACCACACAAGTGCAGCCTAAATGAAATTACAAATGTCAGCTCATGTGAGAAATGCAGTGCAAATAGTGTAGATATAGCGGTATCAAAGAATAACATAAGAAAGAAAATAACAACATGTATGACATGCAAGAGGTAGTTCACATTACATGAACACATTCAATACCCATTATCCAGCGATAAATAATAAATAAATACCCACCACCAAACCCCTACACTGTTAATATAGAGAATAAATAGAGACTAGTGAATAGCAGGTGTTTAGTTACCATATTGCATTTGTTAACCTTAGATGTTTCTCAGTATAGCCATCATATTACATAATAGTAACACCGGTGGTAATTGCTCTGAGCAGCAGGATTAGATGAATAAAAGAGGCTTCAATGTATCATGTATTATGGTTGGTGTCTGTATTAATAAGTCTCACAGCTATAGGATACAAACTGTTCCTGAATCTGGTAGTCCTACAGCGAAAGCTGTGATACCTCCTTCCAGACATAAGTTGTAAGAACCAGTTCCGGGCCTGTTGGGTCGAATCAGCGAGTACTTTAAGTGTTCTCTTTCTTGCTGTTGTAAAGAAAAGCTCCTGAATATAAGAGACGTTTATGCACCCCCAAGATTTTCTCAGCCATACTCACCACCCTCTGTAGCTTCTTTTTCTCAGCAGCTGTGCAGTTTCTGAACCATGCTATGAAGTTGCTAATGAAGATGCTGTCGATGGCTCCCCTGTAAAAATTGGTAAGAGCGGACAGTGGAAGCCTGGCCTTTTTGAGCTTTCTCAGGAGGTGAAGCCTTTTAAATATGCTGAGTTGGCGAGTAGTGGAAAATTTTGAGAATTAGCTCCATTTTTGGAGTTTACTGAGGTATATCAGTTCTGAGACATGAAATCGAAATAGTGGCTGTGCCAGCCAAAACCAGCTAAATGTCTCTTTTAAGATGCAACATTACTTGGAGCATGAAGCAAACTCAGAAAGACTGTTTATCTTGGAGCGGATACTGCTCCTCACCAGAAGTGATAAATCTGGAATGTAATTTAATTAAAATGGTAACTGAATTGCAAATCAAGATGGCCATATCATTTGTTGGTAAACTTCTTGTCATAATTTGCATAATTAAACCTAAACATCAGCATGCAAAAAGCATATTACATTTTCACTTTAAGTTACCATATATACTGATGGTTAATGTTAAATGCAAGCTGAAAATGGAGATCAGCTAGTAAGTATGCATGACTTACTGGCAAAACTCAAAGTAGTAAAATGCCTACTAAAGGGAAACACATTATAAAACATGTTAATGACATAAAAATCTGCAGGTGAGGGAAAATTGGCTTGTAGTGTAAAAAGAAGCAGATGGTCTTTCAACAGAACAACCTAAAGGTATTAAAGTAATATCCCAAATTGATGGGGTACTTACGTATTATCGCAACCAGATTTTCGAACTCGCATAATTCATAATGTTTTCTGTGAAAACAGGTTTATTAAGCTGGAAAGCTGAGTGTAAGCAAGTAAGTAATAGTGTGCCACACACAGTATGAGGCAGGGAGAGGAATAACTGTCAGTTTTTCGACTCCTGCTTGGAGTGTCTCACTTTAGCGGTGAACTCCATACTGCTACACCACATCACAAATCCTGCCTTGCTGATGACAAGCACAGAAAAAGTTAATTGGGAATATACCGTCTGAATGTTCATGGCCAGTAGTCATCAAAACCCAAGGTGCCTGCTACAAGTAGTGAGTAAGGGGACATTGATTGCTCAGGGACTGCTGCTTTTCTCCCCTGTGGGACTCCTGTGACAGGAGAGTTAAACGTTATCCTGTTTCACGCACACAGTTCAGTAAATCTGAAGATGTTTACTCACAGGACACAGTTCCAGTACTACCAAGAGGTGCTGCAAATGTTCAGTGATTCACCTACATATCTGACAGTATCCCGTCTGAACATGCCACCATGACAAAACAAAACAAAATCACTACTGCCGACTTCTTCCGCAAAAAATGACTCCAGAATCAGCTGTCAACATCATCCATACACACCTTTTTAAAAGCACTATTTACTGCAACTTTCTCATTGAAATGTTTATTTTGAAGAATGTTTGCAAATTGTGAAAAATAAAGAGTTTACCAAAACCATCCTTCCTGTGTCTGTTTTTTCCTTCTCAAAAGGATTCCTTCCACACAGTGAAAATAATCCATTCGTCAGTAAGAGAGCAACAATGACAATTCATGTGTGTGTATGTAATGCATGCAGAACAGGAAGAGGATTTTTTCAATTGTTTCTCTTCTTGAAGATAATCCAAAGTTATTCAGCAGCAATAATGACTTTGAACAACACCTTACAGTGTTTCCTGCACTCATTTCGATTCCAGTATGTGAATTTCACAACCGTAAAAATCTGGTTGCGATAATACGTAAGTACCATTGATGGTTAAAAGAAATAAAGTTCACCCCACTTTTCAAGCATTCTACTACCTCAGATATATAAATATGTAACTTGTTCAGTAGCATAAGGTGAGGAAATCTGTCTTTGTTATTAATGAGTTACATTCAACTAGTAGCTTACATGCCAGGATGTTGGTTAGGAGTGAGTTCCTCAGTGGCAGATCATCTGAACCAATATTTGTACAAATGATCCCTGAGGCTTCAAGTTAAATGCTGGCACCTGTACGAAACATAAATGAGCATAGTTTAGTCTAGCTTTGCTGTCTGTAACTGAGCATACATCTTACCATAACAGGATGGATCTGGGACTAAAGATCAATGCAGAAGTAGTCAAAGGAGAGCATAGTGGCTGCAACTACAGGACTGAAGTGGATACTCACAGAAGCTGCCACCCAAAACCTCTCCATGAACAGCTCTGTAGAAAAATCTGGAAGGCAATCCTGATCACCTACTTGAAGACTATCATCCCAGAGCAGAGCTGATAAATCTCAAATTAGAACAAGGTGGATGACATGTGTTATACATCTCCAGTAGAGAATCTCCTTTATCTGAGTATCACTGAACTGCTCAGAAGGACAGAGTTATGAGGATGACAGATAGGAGAACTGTGTATAGATCCACAAAGGAGAACCTAGCAGCACTTTCTGAAAACATGCAGATGTAATGCATAATGTCACAAGGCTTAACCATCAGTCAAGCTTTGTATCTTGAAGTGTTTGCTGCTTATGTGAACATCTGCACGTCAGTAGCATATTTGATATCTGCATCACTTCTATTACTGGTAGCATGCCATCAGGAAGTCTGTTCCAGTGATGCCTCATGTGTGGTCTGCTAAAACTCTGCTGTCTCTGCCAATCTTCTGCATACCTCTATCTATGGGGTCATGGTTAAGATCGTGTGCTGTGTGTGTGAGTGTCATTGTGAGTGTCATTGTGAAGAATAAAGTTTTTTTTCTTTGGTATATGGATCATTTTTGATTAGCTCTCTAAACTAGAATTGGCATGTCTACTTCTGAATTTGCCTAACATTGCTAATCTGTGTGGTGCTCACACACAGCTCACCTTCACCTTTTTAAGCATTCTGACAAAGGTAATAGGCTGTGACTGCAGATCTTAATAATATTCCTTGGAGCACCAGCTGTGGTTTCCTTCCTGGAGTGTCACTGCTGCTTTTTCACTATGTTGCCTCTGCAATGCTACCTTCATTCCTTTAATTGCTTTTCTGTCTAATGATCACTTGTGCATTCATATGCACTCCAAATCCCAGCAGGGCTACGGTGTATTATTTTATGTTTATCTTTAAATACTATTATCTCACTTGTTTTCCTTATGTGAGCAATAACTCCAGCCATTGTTTTTCTCAGAATTCAAGACATGAACACACCCAGCACAACATAATGTTTTACACTACAAGTGTTCTACAGTTAACTAATCAAAACCCAGGAACAGGTCAATTAATTAAAGATTAGCTCCACACTAAAAGTTTGGTCATTCTATAGATGGTGATGCAGTGGCCTTAGTTTCAGTGTGAAATGCAGCAGCATATTTCTTTTAACCCCAATGAGCAGATTGGTTACCTATATTATGGTATGCACACAATGTTTTCATTGTGGGATTTGAACAATTATTTAATGGCAAACGCATAGTTACAGACTATTAATACAAAATTAATAACTGCACAAGTAAAAATACAGAAGAATACTTGCGCACAACCGTAAACCACATGGCAAGGAATCAGTCATTGACAAAGGAAAGCAGATATAGTTCACCTCTTTACACATCAATACATGAAAGCTAATATTTTTACAAATGAAAGACTGAATGGGCAAATTAATATTTTTTATGGAAACGTTATTCCCATGCTTTCATGCAGGGAGCTATGCTCCCTGCTTTCACTAATGTATACTTTAACTCTAAGGTAACCTAATCTTGGAGTTAGTTATACACCTTTACAAATGACCATCTTGGTTTCCTGCTTCCAAAAGAAATGTGTTACATAAAATAGTGCCCATCACTAAAAAAAGAAAGATAAAACATTGCACTTGCAAACACTCTCAATGTAATGAGAAGACAAACTATTTCAGTGTGTTAAGAGGGAAACACGGACAAGGTCGAGTGGACACATGAGATACTAAGTCATGAAAGACCGCATCATCATCATCATCATGTTAATGGTAATGATTCCCAGGAGTACTGACAGAACTACACCAAACCTGAGTTTTTTGTCACTTCAGTTATTAAGCTCTTTTAATCAGTAAAGCATGTATACAATTAGTACTCCCATAAAAAAATGAAGAAAGCCCAATTTCAATGTCAAATAAATAATATGAATTGTAGTATGACTTCAAAATATGCATTATGACATACTTCAGCCAGTCTTCTAACAATAATAAATAAATACAGAAACTGCCAAATGTGAAGTCATTTAAAAGTGGACAGCAATAAATTAAAAAAAAAATGAGTAGCAAGAGATATAATAAAGGTTATGCAAGCCAAAAAAAGGAAACAACAAAGTTAAGAAGTCTTCTGACCTAGCATCACTGGAGTGACCAGAAATATGATCAGAACCTTTTCTGGAAGCAATAGGGACTCTTCAGAAGTCACTGCAGATTCTGTTTACTAGCTCCTGGAATGCAATGCACTATGCTTTTCGATGAGAATGCATTATGCTGATCAACTAATCATGAATCCAAAATAACAAATAAATATTTGTTAATGCCTAAGGAAACAATATGAATCAAATGAAAATCAAAGATGATGTAAAAATCTAAAAAAAAATTTAAAAAGCTATATTAAAATAAGTTCATATACGCAATCCTAGGGGCTGTAAATTATGGAACTTTAAATTTAATCTAGTCTGTAAGCCTTTTTGTATATCTGCCTCTAGAATGATTAGGATCAGCTAAAACACAGAGTCAAGATTTCTGTACTGTCCCCCACATCCATGCAAAAACAGAACTACAATCCCATTGTTTGAGTCCGCTCTTCTTGATTGACTAAAATATTTCATCACCCTGTTTTTAACTTTCCTTGTGTCTTTCCAACAAGTACCATTCAATTTGTTGGCATAAAGGGCTTATAATAAAAATTACCCCTTGCGAATGACAAGTAAAGTGTTTATTGAACAATAACCTAACCTATTCATATTGAATCCAAAATAAATTTTATATGATACAAAACTTTACAGCTGGAACTGGGAAAATATCTAGGTCATTGGCAATTAATTCCAGTGGTATACAGAAACCTGGAATCCACATCTCTTAGATTTCATCCTCTTCTGTAGGAGAAAATCATTATTGCTTTTAAAACACCAGACATAGACCTACTTTGTGTCAATAATATAGCAGTCATCCATAATTGTTTTCTTCATGATGGAAACAGTTCAGTATAAGTGGTTATAACAACATATTCCCCCGAATTCACTAATCATCTGTGCAGGACTAGCGTAGTCCTGCAAAGAAGCACCCGTGTAGGAGGAGGACGACAGTGCACCATGCATATTAATGAAGGTGCACTGCCTGACCTCCCAGGCTTACAAGGAGCATGTATGAGTGCAGGGGGCGTGTCTGAGAGCAGAGGTCTCAGAATAAACATGCCCCTGCAATGTTGAGCAGCAGAAAGTGGAAATAAATGAGCATGACCGCTCAAAGGTGTCCGTATATCCCCACCAATAGTCCCCCATGTGTACAACAGCAACAGGACATAATCAAAAGAAGAAACCCCTTTATTGTTTTTTAAAACTCCAAGTACAGCTAACTGTAGGTGCGCGGGTGTACCCATTGGTTAGCTATGGTTAAAGCTGCTTAAAAGGCTGAAGAGGATAACAAGGAAGATATATGCAAATGAAGCAACACAGCAATAGTGTAGTGGGCAGAGCATTCGACTAATGAGCAGGCATTCCCAGTTTGAATCCCACTGCAGCCCAATCTATTTTACATGGCAAAGCATGGTATAACAAATATTTGTATTGCAAAACCCACTAAATAACATATAATTATGAACTGGAGTTCTGCAGGAAATGCACATGTGAAGAGTCATTATCATAATGAATAAGGCAGCAGTAAGCAGGTGTAAGCACAGCTAAGCAGTAGTAAGCATATGTAAGCACTAGTAAGCGTGATTAACTGCATTTGTGCAGGGGTAACCACTGCCTACACAGATTAAGCAAAGGGGAAGCTAACTGGGTGTAAGAAACTGTGACCAGAAGTTTGCAGTGCTTGCCTCCACGCAAACCACTTACAACTGCTTTAAAGTGCCTTAACCACTCTGTATCCAACTGACGGTATTCTGCCCAGCAACAAAATAAACAGCCTCTACAAGGCTTGAACCCAAGACCATGCACACCATACACAAAATGATTTATCACTAAGCCATGCCAGATATGTATACATCTTCTGTTTTCAGAAACATAACACCCAGCCCAGTCATGCAACAGTACAGAGAATGTATACCTACATCTAGATGTATGTGTGTGTAAATATATTACTATCTAAATGGATACAACATATATATATATATATATATATCCAGAAATATATACATACATATATATATATATATATATATATATATATATATATACAAATATATGAATATATATATACATGCAAATGCTGACATCTACACATATATATGTCAACACCTATATGTCTACATATACACAGGAAGTTACATATATGTACATATATATATCTATGTAGGTATATACATACATAGTTATAAATATGCAAGCAAATATATATACCCATATAGGTATAAATGACCAGATATCTGTAGATAGCAATGGTAGATTAACAGAAACATATATGTCCACATGCACCGGTAATGGGGTTGAGAGGCCCCAAACAATATACATCTCATACGAATTGGCATAGCCCCCCCAGCCAAACATGTCCACCCTGTAATACACTAAAAAGTTCATTTTATTTTAAGTGCTACATTTAAATAGAGATTTAAATTAGTCTTCTTTTATGTTCATGTGTATATCACATTCCCCTCTCCCACCCACTTGGCGGGCCGATCAGTACAGGCCCATCCAACCCAGGCCATCCTCAACCCATACATTCATTACCCACAGCCCCCCCCCCCCCACTGCACACATGCAGCCACCATCCCTCCCCTGGTTACTGGCCCATAGCTACCACTCCACCGCACATTGTCCACCCTCCACTCCTCCCCCTGCGGGACTCATCCTGTACGTTGTCCTGACACAAGTATGCTAGTTTTGCCACACGCTGTAGTCCATGCACATAGCTGTGCGTACCTTCGTAGCCATGGTTTTAGAGGAAAGTATAATACCCAATATTTGAGTTGTCCTGCATGGGATGAATGTTTCCCTGGTAAAAACAATAGACAGCATGTGTGACTTTGTTTACACTAACGGTTTTATTTGTAGGTATCACAAAGCATACGTGGCAAACAAGGTTGCCAAGAATGCACACAAAACCTAATAAGAATGTCTAAGTCAGGTATACGGGAAACAAACACAGGTTTAAGCCTGTTTACACAGGGGTAAGCACTGCCTATACAGGTTAAGCAACTTATAAGCTGAGTGTAAGACACTGTAACCAGAAGGTAGCAGTGCTTATCTCTGTGTAAACCTACACAAATCCGCTTACAACTGCTTTAAACTGCCTTAAGCACTCTGTATCCAATGGCTGGATGTTCAGCCCAGCAACTAAATAAACAGCACCTGCAAGTCTTGATCCCATACTATAGGCAACGTGATTAAATACTAAGACACTGCAGCTATACATAACCCTGATGTTTTCACAAACATAGTATCCAGCAATACCAGTCAACATTACAGGACATGCAGCTAAATATGTAGATGTGTGTGTGTGTGTGTGTGTGTGTGTGTGTGTGTGTGTGTGTGTGTGTGTGTGTGTGTGTGTGTGTGTGTGTGTGTGTGTGTGTATATATATATATATATATATATATATATATATATATATATATATATAAATATATATATTTATATCCATATATATATCCATAACTAAATATGTATATATATATATATATATATATATATATATATATATATATATATATATATATATATATATACCGCTCCCTCTCTGTAGTACATATGTATACATATATAGATATACAATATATATATATATAAATACCCACATATAGATATATACATATGCAGACAACCACACATCTACATGTCATTAGATGCATATACAGCAATATATATATATATATATATATATATATATATATATATATATATATATATATACGTATGTATATATATATATATATATATATATATATATATATATATATATATATATATATATATATATATACATATATACACACACATACATATAATGGGTGATTTCAACTACCCCACCATTAACTGGGAAAACTACTCATGTACCAACTCCTTCACTCAACGCTTTCTGAAATTCATAAACTCCAATGCCCTGGATCAGCTTATCCACACCCCCACCAGGGGCAACAATATCCCAGATCTAGTCATTACCAACATGAGTGACCAGTGTGCCACACCTGAAGTCAACGCCTCATTGATTCGATCCGACCGTAAGCTAATTACCCTAGATATCCACATCCTGCCCCCATCTCCCATTAAGGAAAACATGGTAAAAAATTTCTCCAAAGCCAACTTCATGCTTCTTAAGACAGGTGAACTTCATGACACCCATGCAGATGGACAGTACAGTTACGACTACTGAATCCTACACAATTGCACTTTATAAGCACTTACATTAGTGCATGGATCATGCTATCCCAAACAGAACCAAGACGCTATCCTCCAAAAAAAGGAAGCCAATCTGGTGGTCCCCTGCCATAAACAAACTGTACAACAAAAGGAAGAAACTGTTGCAAAAGAGAGTAAAATCCCATGAGTGGAGGAGCTTCCTGGTCAGCCTCAGTAAGAAGCTGCGATCCCTGATAAAATCCTCCAAAGCTAGTTATGAAAACAACATCACCACTGATTCTAAAGACAACCACAAAGCATTCTATAGCTATGTGAAGAATCTCAATGGCAACACTCAGATCTGCTCTGAGTTACAGCACAATGGCATTAAATATACAGACGCAACTGATATTGCCAACATCCTGGCAGATAGATTCAGTGCTAACTTTACCCCCCTCTCACCCCCTAAAGAGCCCATCTCTATACCTGAAGAATGCTAAGTTCCTGTAATCATGGCTGCACAGGTAAAAAACACACTCTCCAAAGCCAAGAACCCAGCATTCATGGGACCATACAACATCCCAGGCTGTGTTCTACACAAACTACAGAACAAACTGGCACCCCACCTAAGTACCATGTTCAATCATAGCCTCACCTCAGGCTTTGTGCCTGATGAATGGTGCACAACAATGTTTATCCCACTCCACAAGGGGGAAGCCACCACGGACTCCGGGAACTACCGCCCCATTAGCCTGGTGAGCCTGGTCTGCAAGGCCATGGAACGTATCATCATGGAACTTATAAACAAAGACATTGGTAATCTCCAAACTCTGGACCCCACCCTATTCGGGTTTGTAAAAGGCAGACCATGTCTCCTAAACCTGATAGACATCTTTGAAGCAGTCACCAAAGCCGTAGACAAGGGTAAGGTGGTTTACACAGCTTATCTAAATCTTGACAAGGCTTTCAACAACATCCCCCACTCTGGAATTATACATAAACTCACTAAACTAGGTATAAATCCCTATGTCACAAGACGGGTTGCCAACTGGCTCACTGATAGAACCCACACTGTGAAAGTAGCAGACTCCAAATCCGACTTCAGACCAGTGACAAGTGGAGTACCACAGGGTTCGGTCCTGGGTCCTCTCCTGTTTGGTATCTACTTCTCTGAAGTAAAGGCTAACACAGAAGGGCTTTGGCTAACAAAGTTCACAAATGACTGCAAACTAGGAGCCATAATTGAAACTCCTAATGATGTGGACATCCTACAAAAGGGCCTCACTGAGACAGATGCCTGGTGTCAAAGCCATGGCCTCAAGCTCAATGCCAAAAAGTGCATTGTCATCCCCTTTGGTAAAAACTCTGTACCCATGAACTAAAACATAGTCGGTAGTATACTTAACACTGAAAGTGTGATGAGACCTTGCGACACAGGTGGACAGTAGTCTCTCCTTTGATAATCACATCACCACAGTAGTCAGGAAATCCTTCTATGTGTCAAACCTCATCACAAAAGGTTTCTCATCCAGAAAAAAGAGGTCATTGTTCCCATCTACTCATCACTCATTAGACGCATTATAGAGTACAACGCCCCTTTTGGTATGTACCTCACAAGACATCTATAACAACTGGAAAGGCCACAGAAATACCTCACAAAAAGGATTACCGGCCTCAAAAAGATGCCCTATGCAGACCGTCTCAAAAAACTCCAGCTTTACTCCGTCGCATATTGCCTACTCAGAGGTGATCTCTGCCTAACATACAAAGCTATGTCAAACCCAGAGCTGTTGGACATGCTCCACTTAAAGAAATCCCAATCCTTCCGAGCTACATGCTCTAGGGACCTAAACCTTCTTCTTTCGGCTTTTCCCAGTTAGGGGTCACCACAGAGGATCACCTGTTTGCTCATGATTGGCAGTGGAGTTTTACAGTGTCAAGTTGCCATCCCAGTGCCCAACCTTCCACAGAAGGCATACACATGCACACACTCACACCTAGGGCCAATTTAGAGTGTCCAATCCACCTACAGCATGTCTTTGGGATGTGGAAGGAAACCGGAGCACCCGGAGGAAACCCACATGACCACAGGGAGGACATGCAGACTCCACACAGAAGACATCCCAGCTGAGAATTGAACCGGAGAACCTCTTGCTGTGAGGTGGCAACGCTAACCGCTGCACCACCACAGCCGCCCTAGGGACCTAAACCTTGTCACCACAATAAACAGAACATGCCGGAGGGATAGATTCCTGTCCCAGAGACTTCCCATACTCTGGAATAAGCTACCTACCTATATCAAACAAAACTCCTCATTAGCACTCTTCAAGAAAAATCTTGATGATTGGATGGGAAATAGGAAATTCACCCCGGGGATCTCCTCTGTGGCTCTGCTCGACAGTGGCACTAGAAAATAATTTTCTTGGGTGGCAAAAGCCAAAGTACCTTTTTGGCTGGGCTTGTATGGGCGCCAGCGCCAATAGCCTAGTACCTACCTATGAACCTATATATATATATATATATATATATATATATATATATATATATATGTGTGTGTGTGTGTGTGTGTGTGTGTGTGTGTGTGTGTGTGTATGCATGTATACATATATATATATATATATATATATATATATATATATATATATATACACACAGATATATATCTATGATATGATACAGCACATAAGAATGACATATGATCACCGGCACCACCAATGTGGGGTATGAGGGGCCCAATCAACATACGTGTAACATGTACCATTACCCCCTCAGGCCCAATCAACATACGTGTAACATGTACCATTACCCTCCCAGCCAAATAGGGGAAACATACAAACAAACACACAAACAAAGTAAACAATCCACTGCTCCCCAAATCACAGGCAGGATACAACCAGTGGGTGAAACACTGTGGACCCGCTAAGTCTAATCTAGAAACATAGACAGGAATGTCCCTTGCTGGACAACCCAAAAATTACTGGGTTATTGGAGTCCCATCCATACAATGACTTATCAAGGCAGCGCACATATGTACTCGGACTACAAGGTTGGGAAAGGCTGATGACCCATGAGTCGAGACAACGTATGAGATGGATCCCAGGAAGTGGAGAATGGGCAGTGTGTAGGAGTGTGGCTAGACCCGACCTGCACCTAAAGTAAGGATGAGTGCTGTAGAGGAGGGGTGGAGGGGAACTATGGGTATCAAATTATGGGTCGAGACATGCAGGTGCTGGCTGTAGCGGTTCAAATAGGACTGCCTCGTGTATGTAAGCAATAGTCTGAATTGGGCAGAACTGTCACCTAATGAGCAGCCATTCCCAGTATGAGTCCCACTGCAGCACAGTCTATTTTACATGGCAAAGTACAGTATAACCAGATGTGTTGCTGCAAAACCCACTAAATAACACCAAAGAACACATGGTCGCAACACCCCACTGTAGCCATGTAAGCTGATCTAATTGGCATCACAACTTATTATTGTTGTCCTCACCCCCACCAAGGGGTGTGAGTGTCCAAATCTACCTCCAAATTCAGTGTATATGCACAGCTGTTGCTGTAGAAGAAATGGCCAGCTGTAGATGTTCCCTTCAGCATTCCTGCACATCCCTGGCTATTTCCCCTACTATCTTTCCACTTGTGCCCCTTTAACACCACTTACCTATCAATCCCTTTTTCATTTCTATTAATGTTTATAGTTACAAATAGGTGATACCCTCTTCCCCAACTATATTGGCAGAATCTGGAACTCCCTACCCACATGTATTACCTCAGCTGTCCCAAAGGACACATGTAAATAACACTTGAAGGAACACCTCAAGCAAACTTGGATCAGCACATGCTCACCACCTGGCAAAATCTCCCCCCACCTTACACTCTATACCCCTACATCAACTAGTGAAACCGACATCTCTTGTCCTGCCTCGCATATAAATCCCAACATCCTTCAAACCTTCCCTATTGCTCCCCATCCAATTATTCCAACAGCCTACTATACAGTTACAATGTCTCCCCCTCTACCTACCTACCTACCCCTTCACTATTCTCGTCTACTGTAACACACAGGTATGGAATAACTAAATCTTACCCGAATACCTGAGTGTAACCTATCCAGAACTGTTACACTGGAATCTAACTTCACCTTAAACTGACCTCTGTCAACAGTCATACCTGACATGTAAACCTGACCTATGCATGTATAATACCGACATGTTAATGTAAACTAAGCATGAAGAATGTGGTACATAGCTATGTTAAGTCTGTTACTCTCTATGAATGTGAACACCTCTGTATTACTTGTAATGAGTAGCTGGGGTTTACTGTAGAGCTCTACTCCCCGGGCTACAGCTAAAAATGGACAAGCATCCAGTCGGATTGTCCCAGTCAACAAATGTAAAATAAATACATAAAGTAGCATGGGGGTAAGCGGGACTAAGTGGGTTTAAGCCTGTTTGGGCAGTGGTAAGCAATGCCCACACTGGTTAAGCAACGTAGAAGCTAACTCAGTGTAAGATGCCATAACCGGAGGTCAGCAATGCTGACCCTCATGCAAACCAGTGCATACTCGCTTACAATTGCTCTACAGTGCCTTAGTCACTCTGTAGCCAACAGCTGTCATCGTACCCATTAACAAAATAATCTGCACTCCCAGGTTGCAACTCCCCGACCCTGCACACTATAGTCAAAGTGAGTTACTACAAAGCCATGGCAGATACACATACAGTTGCTGTTATCACAAACATATCATCCAGCACAGTCATTCAACAGTATAGCAAATGTATGTAAGTATGTAGATTAATACCAGCAAACGTGTGCATTGCTCAATCACAGTATTTTGAGCAGTCTATGTGTATCAAAGAACAGTGCCTGTCCAATCATACTGTGAGAACAGTAGACTTGCATAATACTGAAGAGAATAATAAAAAACGGCGCACACCATGGGGATATGTGGGCGTGCGTCATGCACAGAATGTCAAACCTGGGGCATCTGTTCTGCAGAACTGGGAGGTGAGGCTGGCCAGGTGTGTGAGCAAATTGCTGCTTCTCAAACTCCTGACAGGATGCTACCAGTGGTAGAAACAGTGTAGACCAGCTAAGTCTAATTTTGCCACAACAACAGGTCCGTCCCTGGGGTCTATAGTATAACATTGAAGTCTTAAAACTTTGAATGTTATAATATCGACCCCTATTCAGCGAATGCTTGAAATAGCGAAGCTGCAGAACACCGAATATTTTCCTAGGGAAAGTATTCGGTGGGCCGTTTCTGGGGCTTCGCTGTTTCCTCGACTGTGGTGCGAAGGTGACGGATCGGGTTAAGCTAAGTGTGTGAATGGACTGAGGCAAGGTGAGTGTGTGATAGTTAGGGATCTTAGGGATCGGGACCGCGTAAGGTGAGTGTGCAATAGTTAGGGTCCTTAGGGTTAGGGAGCGGGTAAGGTAAGTGTGTGATAGTTAGGGACCTTAGGCTTAGGGAGCAAGTAAAATGAGTGTGCGATAGTTAGGGACCTTAGGGTTAGGGAGCGGGTAAGGTGAGTGTGTGTTAGTTAGGGAACTTAGGGTTAGGGAGCGGGTAAGGTGAGTGTGCGTTAATTAGGGACCTTAGGGCTAGGGAGTGGGTAAGGTGAATGTGCGTTAGTTAGGGACCTTAGGGTTAGGGTTGGGCTAAGGTAAGTGTATAGCTAGTAGTCTATGTATGGTTTAGTGTGGGGTTCTGTGAAGTGTGTATGTGTGGATTATGTATTTTGGTGTGCTTGTGCTGTGTGTGTGTATTCTCGGAACAGCAAATTTTTTCCCTTGGAAGATTCAAGTATATCACATTTCGAGATTCCAAGGTCGAGCTCATGGTGTTCGATATTTTGGAATTTTGATAATGTGACATAGACCCCGTCCCTGGCAGGTCGAACCACAAATTGTGAGCAATATCGATATCTGCACCAGTATCAGAGTACCATCATGGCAATGCTCGTACTTATGTGGACTAAATGGATGAAGAGCCTGCAGAAGCTTGGGTTGAGACAGTATACTGGAGAAGTACCGAGACGTGTAGAGAGGGCAATGTGTGGAGGTGTGGTATGGCTGGGCTAGCAACTGGAGAATGGATGGATGCTGTGTACGTCGAACTCGGGGGCCAGGGGAAAGAACCATGGGTATGAAATTATGGTAGAAATATGCAAATGAAGCAGAACAGTAATGCGAATAGCGCGCTGTGTTAATGCGTCCATCTCTAGTGTCACAACATAGTTAGGTAGGGGTTTGAATCCAGCAGGTGGCAAGTGTGTGAAGGGAGGTAAGTGTGTGTGTAAGTGTGCATGAAAGAAACATCCCTTTCGACACGGCTATTAATATTTATTTACTTATTTATTTATTTCCAGTTTGATAACCGGGGAAGTCCACTGGGCCCGAAAGCCCGTTTTCAGTGGAGGCCCGGGGAGAAAAGCTCCAATGATAATACATTACACAAAAAAACACAGCAGAACAGATCTAAACTAATACACACAAAAACACACTCTGTTCTAATAGCATAATACTTTAACAATTTCCAAACAAGAATGAGGTGCATTGGGCACTATGCATAAGAAAAAGATATATTAGTGCAACTGTGAATGTTAGTAAAGTAGGAAAGGAAAGGAAATTATAGATAGAGTTTGAATGCAAGAGCAGGGATGCATGGGAGAAACGAATAAGAAGCAAAGAAATTAAAGGAGAGGTGTCAGAAGAGGATAGAAAAAGAACAGATAACTAATGTTCAAATTGTGGTTGAGTCCAGGAGACTACCTTGAAAAAAGTCAAAAGATTTAAGGTGAGAGTAAACATAGCACTTGAAGGAAAATAAAGGGTTTATTCAGGGAGGAAGGAGGAGATAATGAAGAAGAGAGGGAGCTAGGGAGAGAGTCAGAAGAAGGGGAACCAGGGGTGGAATGGAACTAGGATAAATAGAGATCTAGGTAGGAAGTATACAATTACATTTCCAATTTTGGAAAAGGTGAGAATGAAGAAGAGATTTAAAGTGTTCATAGTTTGTAGTGGCTCTTAGAAGGGAAGGAAGTGAGTTCCATTTTTTGCTGTAGTATAGGAAAGTAGGAGTTGGCCAGGGGTCGTTTGGGTTTGTAAACTGAAATAAGATTTTGGTGGCTAGATCTTAGGGGCCTTGGAGGATTGTATATGGTGAAGGTATTAGATAATGCTGGGCAAGCAGTGGGTTTAAAGATTAGTTTGTGTGCAGTAGTAAGTTGGAGGAAATTGAGTTGATTAGGGAGTTCTAGCCATTGAAGACTACGGAGGCAGATGCAGTGGTGTGTAGAATGAGTGGAGTTAGTAGCGAATTTGGCAATTTTGTAGTAGCAACTTTCAAGTTTTGTGGAGATAGAAGTGGAGAGATTGGATAGAAGAGGAGCACCATACAGTAGAGAAGGGAGAAGGAAGGTAGTGGCGAGAGTTTGTCTTGAAGATGGAGTAAGAAAGTTTGCATTTCTATAAAGCATACCGAGCTTCTGATGAGTTTTCTTTATGTTTAGTTGAATATGATTATTAAATTTCATAATAGGACGTGCTGGAGGGATAGATTCATCACCCAAAGACTCCCTATGCTGTGGAATAAAATCCCAGTATATGTGAGGCAGAGCACCTCGCTGGCCTTGTTCAAGAGAAATCTTGACCAATGGATGGGAGATCGCAGATATACCCCAGGGATTACCTCAGTGTCACTGCTCGACAGAGGCACAGCAAAATAATGGGTATAGTTCCCCATACTAAAGGGGTGGCGTAAGCCACAAAACTATGGGCTAGGCTTGTAAATGCCCTCGGGCAGATAGCCTAGTATGAACCTATGAACAGCAATAGTGTAGTGGGCAGAGCATCCGCCCAATGAGCAGGCATTCCCGGTTCAAGTCTCATTGTAGCACAGTCTATTTTACATGGCAAAGCATGTTATAAGCAATAGTTTTGTTGCAAAACCCACTAAATAGCATATTTATTTATTTATTTATTTTACATTTGTTTACCGGGCTAGTCCAACTGGATACATGTCCATTTTCAGTGGAGGTCCGGGGAGAAAAGCTCCAGTTACACAGCATCATAGAGACATACAAAAACATTCAATAACATTTAGATTTTACATTTATAGAATAGACATTTTAAAACAACATTTTGAACATTGAAAGGAAAAAGTTTGGCAATAATATTAATATGGCATACATACATATATGTATGAACTGGAGTACAACAACAAATGCACATGTGAAGTATCAGTGTCAGACTGAATAAGGCACTAGTAAGCAGGTGTAAGCACAAATAAGCAATGGTAAGCATTTGCACACACTAGTAAATGGGCTTAAGGCCTTACAACTGCTTTAAAGTGCCTTAATCACTCTGTATCCAACGGGTCTTTGTCAGCCCAGCAACAAAATAAACAGCCATGCAGGTCATGGACCCAGGAACCTATATACCATAGTCCCAGTAGCTATCCACCAAGCCATCACAGAAGTACAGAAAAATGAGGCAGTAGTAAACATATCCTCACCATAATATAACCAAACTGAACCTGTGAAAGGCATCAGTATACAGTCATATGTCCCATAACTGACTACATAACATATATGTGAACTGGAATACTGCAGTAAGTCCAGATGTGAGGTATTATTGTAATGAAGTGTAGAAGTTCCCAGGACCCCATACAGTGTATGTACACATGACTCAAGGATACAAGACACATATATAACATGTAATGAAGGGGAAATCAATGCCAAAAGGCAAATATCATGCAAATAAAATAATAAGCTGTGCTAAGCTTAGCACAGCACTGCTTCCCAGACTACTGCCAGGATACTACTAGTGGGAGAAACAGTGTCCACCTGCTAAGTCTAATCTGGAAACAAATGCATGTTCTTCCCTGATGGGTCGACCCCAAAAATTCAGCTAAAAAGAGTCTTCAGAGTAACATACCATGCCTCAAAGGTAAGCAAAGAAAGGTATGTATGTTCGCGGACAAAATGTTCAGGAAGCCTGAAGATGCATTTGTCGAGACAACTTACGTGATGTGTCCTGAGAAGACAAGAGTGGGCAATGTGTAGTGGTGTGCTTAGATTGCGCTGTAACTGCTGTGGACGAGTTGCGTGGGGGTGCATTGGAGGGAACTATGGGTATGAAATTATGGGTCTAGGTGTGCGGGTGTTGGGTGTATGCAGTATGTATATGCCTATATGTAGATATGTATAGATATGTGTATGTGTGTGTGTATATATATATATATATATATATATATATATATATATATATATATATATTTAATATATATAGAGAGAGGTATATATCTATTTAGTTATACATATATGGACACACACACATACATCTACATATATCAATACATTTCCCATACTGATGAATGGTATTGCTGGATGCTATGTTTGTGAAAACATCAGTGTTATGTATATCTGCGATGGCTTACTGGTAAATCACGTTGACTATGGTGTGTAGGCTTGTGGGTTTGAGCCTTCCAGAGGCGGTTTACTTTGTTGCTGGGCAGAACAAGGGCAGTCAGATAGAGGGTGACTAAGGCACTTTTAAGCGGGTTTGTGTGAGTTTGCGTGACAGTAAGTGATGCTACCTGCCGGTAAAATCCAGTCACTCCAGGTTAGCCTCAAAATTGCTTACTTTGTGTATGCAGTGCTTACCATCTTGCAAAGCCACTTACTAACGCTTAAAAGTACTTACTCCCGCTTACCCCATGCTAATTTCCTTTAAAGAAAAGAGAAAAGGGTTGATAGGACTGTGGTGAAAAAGAGGCACAAAGAGGGAAAGACAGTAGGGAAAATAGATAGGGATGTGCATGAAGAGTGTAGGGAAGGTCCATAGCTCCCCATATCTTCTACAGCAATAGCTGTGCATATGCACTGAAGTTGGAGGTAGGTTTGGACACTCAAACCCCTGAGAGAGGGGTGAGGACAACAATAATGTGTTGTGATGCCAGTTAGACCACATTACATGTGCCCAGTGGACACATGTGTGGAATGCACAGCTATGTATGGGGTGAGATATTATTTGGTAACAGATTGCCCATTTTTGAAGGTGCAAGTGGGATGTTGGGGAAGGAAAGTAGGAATGCCTGGGGAGGATAGGTTGGGTAGGATGACAGACAAGACAGCATACAGGGGCGGTATATGACACATGTGGGGGGGACACCTTGGACAGGGAGGGGTGTTCTGAAGTTGCAAGCCCATGATCCCCCAAATGGAAACAGTGGGACTGAGGTTCCCACCCATGGGCAGTCACCACTGCACCTTCACGGCCCCAAAGTTGGCTGTGCTGGGGGCTGGGTAGGAGGTGCAGGCACACCCTCTGAGTGCGCCATGCAGCCCTCAAGCTGGTGTAGGTGGTCTTGAAACTCTTTGCTGAGCTCCCTACACACCATGGACTGGACCTGACAGCTGTGTCCTCCCCTGCTCCCAGGGGGGTGGGGGGGGCAAGTACCATCACCTGCAGCAGTTCCACTCAAAGGTCATGCATGGACAATGGACGAGGAGGTCCCAGGCTGGGACCCAGACCTGTTGGTGCCATGGCCAGCTGAGGTGGGACAGGTGGGTCGACTGACATTAGCATTCCCATATGGGATATGGTGTTGCCGTATTATAACAGATAAGAGCCAGTAATAGTCAGCAGCAGTCAGGATTACTTATAACAGCATGTATAGATTTTCCCATTACCACAAGACACCAGATCTAGAACAGTTGCAGAGCAAGGAGAACACATGCACATATACTGCATGACATATGTACAAAGGGTGATAGACGTGTGAGTAGTGCTATGAACACTGGCACAATATTGGCATGCTGCTGTGGTAACCTCAGACATTTACTGTCATACCACTGTGTTCTGTGACATATGTCCAATCTGGGATATGAAGTCAGTAACTCTCATGCCTGTCACCATGTACTGACTGCAATCTTCACACTATGCTTCTGCAGTTCTCAGATAGGTGTTCTGTGAGTAACACAAGGAACAAAAGGTTCAACACACTAACCAGTCTCCAGATGACCCTACAGATGGGGGTTTCCTCACAAACATTGCACTGTCATGACAGATCTTAAAACAGGCAGACTAGCCATAACCACACGCACCCTGTTAAACCGACATTACTCTAAATTAAGAACAGCAACACTTACATTCTGTAGTCATGTCTGGCACATCCCCTCCTGTCTGCTGGCCGTTTTCCACAGTGTATGTTGTTGGAGGTAAATCCCAAACCCATCTGTGATGATGTTTGCCAAACACCAGATCTAGGTTCCACTCACAGTGATTTTCATGGCCCAGCAGCAACAGGATATACCTAGATATTGTAGTGTGTTTCCATACAATTGGCTATGGGAATGTTACCAGAGCTGTGTCACATTCAATCAGCTAGATGAGGACTGCAATTGGTGCAGAGGCCATCAGCTGATCATGACCAACACATACAAAACACTAGCTGCTGCCTAAGCAGAGCAGGTGTACATATTCACATCCACCAGGGAGGGTGTGGGAGGGACAGACACAGACAAAGTACATCAGGGAAGGTGTGGGAGGGTAAAACTGAAGCATGTTTGTGTGACACACATACAAGTATAGGGATTCAAACCCCTGACTGACAATGCATTACTATCACAGGTGCATGCAGTTATTGCATGTGCCACATAGCTTATGCATTGGGGAGCTGTCCAAACATATATGTGCTGGTAAGTGACATCTGTAACAGTGATATTGTACAGATACGGTAGGTGTAGCACAAGTGCCTGTCCACACTGACTGGTGTCAGCAGCAACACAGCCACACTCTCTAATGGACTTATACACATTGCTGCACTTACCAGGGTCTTGAATACACTCCCTACCTAGTTATTTTACCACAATACAGTACTGCACAGGTATCACATGCACCACAGGAGCTATTGTGCTGTACTATGGGCAAAGGGCACATGAAGGTGTCTGACATCAGTTGGAATGCTTCAGCATGCCAATGGGAGTTGTACCAGGTGTGAATGTGGTTGGAAGCATCCTACACCACACACAGGGACACAGGGTGCCAATACTGACGTGCATGTGTGCATTGCTTCATGGGTGTGTCGCAGTTGGCTGTGCAAGGAGGCTGTACAAGGCTAGTTGAGGGGTATACTTTGGCATCAGGCCACATGACAATGGTCTGCAATGTGGATCAGGTGTGTAGTGTCAGAATGTCCCACACAGGTTGGTATTGTATTCACCATTTTGTCACCTGGGTTAGTATTGTGTGTGGCCAGTGCTGTGCAATGCTTGCATGTACGTGTTCTATAGTCCATGACATGGATGGTGTCTGGGATGTGCACACATCCCACATTCATGTACAGTGACATGTGGAAGTGTACCTGGATTGCCAGGACCATGTTATGTACACAGATTGTTATCATCACATGTGCCACCCCTGACCTCTTGTGGTAGGGCACAGGGGTGTAGCTAGGATTTTCAAATTTGTACTCACAGCTCTCAAACTGCTACCCCCTCCCCAACCAAGCTACGGCCATTCTCGTAATTCATGGTTCGCTCTTTTAGTGTCGATGAAGAGGCATTCGCTGTAATGCCTCTTCAGTAATATAATATAGAGTCACTCAAACTCGGGTCCTTGAATTGAAAATGAACCTGAAAGTCAGTTCTTTGAAAAATGCAGCATGGTAGTTGGGGTAGAGGATTCATGTTTTTGTTTTCTGTAACTAAGGTACAGGTTTTGAGCTTGAGTAAATTACTAACCACCTGGCTACCCCTAACTAGGGTGTTTCATTCACACACACACCCCTACCTACCTCTTAGTGCAAGAAATATGGACAAAGCCTAAAATAAACAGGGACAGATATTAAATAATGCTAGCATGAACTTAGAAAGTTGCTACAATAACAGGATTTGTGCTAGTATCAGAAAGTTGCTAGAATAACAGGATTTGTGCTAGTATGAATTTTTCTAAAGGACATGAAGTCTGAAACTCAAATGTCGGTCATTATTTAGCAACTTCAGCCTTCAATGATTTTCTAGAAAATCACAAAATTTATGAGGAACAGACAAAAAATATGGGGCAAAAATCTGGACATTCTGCAAAATTTGGACAGTTGAGAGGTATGCTACCTACCTACCACACACACACACACACACACACACACACACACACCTCTTAACCTCTTAGAGCAACAAACTCTTAAATAAAACTGAGGCAAAGGCCCAAAAATAAGGACATTTTTTTAAATATTGCTCTTATAAACTTAGAAAGATAATAGAATAGTAGTAGGTCTTGCATTAGTATGAATTTTCTGAAAGGTATGAAATCTGAAACTCAAATGTCTGCCATTATTTTCTAACTTCAGTCTTTAATGATTTGCCACTAATTTGCCAGAAAACTGCAATTTTATGAAAAACGGACCAAAAATGTGATGCAAAAATATAAAATTGCCAGACAATACAGCTGGGAACCTGTCAAAGAAGGGACACCATTTTAATATGAGCACAGTTAACGTGAGCAGCTGACAAAATTAGAGAATCCACATGCATTTCTGAAATAAAAGTAATGTATAACTCTGATCATTACAGCTATTTATAAAAGTAAACCCTCCACGTTTTCTTCCAAAATTGCTATTTTACAGAGAGATTGTTAGGGGGGAGAGCAACATTTTGAGCCAAAATTGGGGACAGTTGAGAGGTTTGGATATTCCTAATTCTATAAAGCGATTTATTTGCACATACCTCTCAGCCTCTTAATGCAGGAAATCTGGACAAGGCCAAATATATTGGGGGAACATACAAACAATACTAAAAATTGATCTTGTATAAACTTAAGACAGTTGATAGAATATCAGATCTTGCTTTAGCATGCTTTTTTCTGAAGATTATGACGTCTGAAACTTAACTTTGGTCATTATTTAGTGACTTCATTCCTAAATGAGTTGCCAGAAAAGTTTTATTTTGCATTTTACAGCATGAACACCAATAAATATCTGCTAAACAAAGCAATGCAGTCTCACAATGAAACTGGACTTAGTATTAAAACTTCTCTGCCCTTGAAACTCACATTCATTGAAACAGCATTGAAACCCACATTCAAAGAAAATACATTTTGCCAGTGGCAGATAAAGATGAACTTTGGGCTGTTTTCAAATCATAGGCCCCTTGCACATGAAACATACACGTGCTCTTTGATACACCTTCCTGACTGTATTAAATTATATTCCTTGTACAATACAGTATAGTTGCTAGAGAGCGTTTTAAATTTATTGTTTTGAACATTTTTCCAGTAAACAATGAAACAAAATGCATGCACCAATAATGACAAAACAGCCCAATTCATAACATTTCCATCATAAAAGTCTACTCAAACTTCTACAGTACACCAGTATCAGTAAATATGCACAATCTCTGAATTAGTAAAAGCCATCTACATAATTCCACATTAAAGAAATCTGTAACTAATGAAGAGGCTGCTACTAGCAAACAACTTGATATGTCATGGTTTCACGTACAAATAAAGTGCCTGTTGCCCTTGAGGAATAAATTGCCTATGTTGCATTAAAAACAATGATACGCTAGTAATATTGCAATAGGGAATGGATGGCAAACCAATAACAGGTTCATAGTTACTACTAGATATCTTTGCCAAAGCAGACTAGAGCATCCACCCCCCTTTACAACACAGTACAGTATCAGCAATGCATTTACTTTCTGTGGGAGAAGAACCCACAGCCTTCTGCATCAAAAACCAATACACTACCTGTTGTGCTATTAACAGTGCAAGCAGACTCTTTAGCTTCCCTGCAGCTCTGAGCTCCTTGTAAAATGTCAACACTCAGCTGTATCACTGAACGTTGCAGCACAAGAAATCTGGAAAAAGCTAACATTTATTGGGGGGGGGGCAAAAGCCCAAAAAACAGGGACACATTTTAAACATTGCTTGTATAATTTTGGAAAGTTGCTAGAATAAAATGTTGTGTTATTACCATGCATGTCTTGAACTCAGAACAATATGCACTGCAGTCAATGCAACATACCACTATGCTAAATCAGCAGTTTGAAAAACAGGAAGACAAACTTAATGGCAATCATTTAGATAGCTCTCGACCTCTTAGCACAAAAAACCTGGACAAACAAAGCCAATAATGAGGGAATACAAATTCAGTTCTCACTTCACACCTTAGCACAAAAAACCTGGACAAACAACAAAAACAATAATGGGGGAAATACAACTTCAGTTCTCAGTTCTCACCATAACTAACAACCATTAGAAAAGCAAATCGGAACAAAGTTCAGAAATGGTGGTGGTTAGGGACTTTAGGCTCTTTTTACTGTGAAGCAAAGGTACAGGGTTTGAGCATGAACACTTATAGCCAACAGGTGTATTATGTCGGGGCATTTACACACACACCTCTTTCCAAAAAGGTGTGTAAACGATTCTTTCTACATCTTTTTGCCTGCATGGCTGCCAACCATCAGACCACCCACATTGAACTTAAATGCATCCTTTCCTTAGAAGTGAGAGGCATATCCACTAGGGTGGGAGCCACCAGTGAGGTGGCATCATTCAGATAGACTTCAGGGTTTCTTGTGCCCTTGCTAGCATACCAGGTATAGGGAAGGTATTACCCAAACTATGATCTCCCACAGATGGAGGGACATGTCACCATGTGGTTCATAATGCCTACCTGTAACACAAATACATGTACCTCTACACTTATTCAATGAAGGCTACTGACAGCTGTCAGTTTGATGAACCACATGCCTACCTTGCAGGTCATTGTTCCATCCCTTCCTCTGAAGGATCACTGTACCATGTGACTTACTGCACTCCTCTTTCTCAACTTAGGCATTCCCATCCTTCCTGTCAGCTCCATCGTGCACCTTGGTTGCCTACATTGCAATTAGGGTTTTAGCTCTCTATGCTAGTGGGATGGCTACAATTAAGGTTTTATCTCTCTATGCTAGTGGGCTGGCTAGAAAGAGGGTTAGATGGTAAGGTTACAGTAGCAACACCCTCTATAGCAACACTGCCAACAAGCTAGATTACCCAAGACAAAACCAAACACAAATATTTTTTCATAACTTAAGTCATGATTTAAGTAGTAAGCTCTGAACAGTCACTATTCGATAGTCAAATAAACAGTAGTCATTACACAAGATTCAATATACATGCATTTAAGCTCATAAATTAATTACTAGCCAAAGTATTTAAAACTGAATAATAAAGTTGTTTACTTGAAATAAATTAACATATTTAATATGCAAACTGGATTAAGCTTGTACAAGAAAGTTCATCTAAATGTTAGATGACAGACAGCAAACACTATCATCTAATATAGATCCTAACTAATTTTAGGTAAAGATATGTCATGCTACTATAGAACTTGCAAACGTTTTACAGGTAGTTGTGCCTTTTTGGGTATCTTCCATCAAGAAAATCCAGCAAATCCCTCACTCTCAGTCACTCTCTGTCTCTCTCTCTCTCTCTACTCTCTCACATAGCGTGCGCGCACACACACACACACACACACACACACACACACACACACACACACACACACCTCTCTTACCTGATAATCAGTTTGTGATTGCCTTCCGCGCACTACATCTTCAGATTTCCCGCTCGTAGCGATAATCCATTTGCGATTGTCTTCATGCACATTTCCCGCTCGCAGCCAGCCGGACATGACGCAAACTCACTTCCAACTGGCTGGTATGCTCTTTAAAGGAGCCAACACTGTTTTAAAAAAGAAAAAAATATGTACGTACGTTTTTTTTTTTTAAAAAGCTACCCCCTCTTCTAAAGAACTTGTACTGAAATCAGTACAGTGCGTATGCCTCCTGACGTCCCTGGTAGGGCATGCTCATGAACAGTCCTTTGTGGACCACATGATGGTACCACAGATGTTGTAGGCATCCATTGGGGAGCATAGTGAAAGTACACTGTCTTCAGTTATGTGCCTATTATACTGATGGACAGAGTGCCATGCCCTCTGTAGCCCACTGCAATCACACCATGTTTGTTATCTGTGAACAGTATGCAGGGAACTACCAACATAGTGGTAGCTGTCTAGGTAAGTGTGTCTGTGTATAAGACACAGGTTCATAGTGTACTCTGTGTAATACTAGGGTTGCTTATTTTGTTCACCAGGCCTTGTATCACATGTAGGGGTACGGATTGGCACCCCAGCATCTCCGTTGATTGACATCTGTCATCCTTGTAAGGTGGACATTGTGACATATAATATGGCTACCATATAGGGAAATTACAAAACCAGCTCCTCAATGGATCCAGGTGTTAGACAGTCACAGCCACCTCCACACAGGTTATGTATTACAAACACACACTTACCATGTCCATAAATAGAGCCCCTACCTAACTAGTTTATTACACTACAGCATTACACAGTTATAGCACGCGCCACAGAGGTTACTGGGGTATCTTTCCACAAAGGTGTATTTCACAGTTGATGATGTCAGCAGACTTGCCAAAGTAGGGCAATGGAGGTTGTAGTGCCTGTGAATGGCCTCAAAAACATTGCTCCCCACTCTGATAAAGGAACACACTCACTTACATGTCTGGATATAGAACCCCTACCTAACTAGTTTATCACACTACAGCATTATGCAGTTACAGCACAGACCACAGAGATTACTGGGATATTGCTTCGCCAAAGGTGTATTTCACAGGGAATGACATCAGCAGGCTTATCAAATAAGGCCAATGACAGGTGTACTGACTGTCCACAAAAGCATTGGGCCCTACACATAGTTGCCATGAATGGGATTAGAACACTTATCTATTACAGAACATTAGAGAATTACACATTTACAGAATACACCACAAGGATTACTGGGATACTCCTTTACCAAAGGTGTATTTTACAGGGAATGACATCAGCAGGCTTGTCAAAGAAGGCCCTACACACACAGTTGGCATAAATGGGATTAGAACACCTACCTAACTACTATAACACATTAGAGCATTACGCAGTTACCAAACACACCACAGAGATTATGGGGATATTGCTTTACCAAAAGTGTATTTTACAGGGAATGACATCAGCTAGCTTGTGAAAGAAAGGCAATGAAAGGTGTACTGACTGGAAGGCTACCATGGGCAATTGTGTACAGTGATGGATATTTGCACATTATATGTTTTTGCAAAATGAGAGTGTGCTGTGTGGAACAGGCCTCATGAGAGGGGAGCTATCTGTCACTCTCTTCCCACAACTATTATGTGTATGTCTGAGCTGTTATAGTGTGCTATCCTTGGATATATGTGCATATTCTCATCCATTGTGTGTGCAGAGCTTGACTGGTGTGTAATGTGGAGTGTTTGCACAGGCATCTGTGACTGACTGCTGTGTATAGTCCATAGTTGTTTTCAGACATAGGCTTCATTTCTCTAAGTGTGTGAGCATGCCCAGTATGGCCCTTCTGTAATCTGTTTTTTGACATGGCCTTCGCTTCCCTAAGTGTGTAAACATGCCCATTATGAGTGTCTGAATAGCATGCATGACTCCATTCCAGATAGGCTGTACTCCATTTCAGGTATTTGTGCTCTACACCTACAGCTAGTAACCTGCTTCTGTAGGATATCTGTAGATTGGTTGACAATGTGGGTCAACATTGGGCAAAGGCTAGTGAGATTGTTGCTAACTGTGTCTGTGGTACTTCTGCCACATGGTCTTGGTGTTGGCAGGGATACTCAGTGATATGTAGTGTTTTACCATCTGATGTTTTATGTCGTCAGCTACTGACAGGTATACATCTTTGCTGGAAGTAGGTTCCGGGGTATTACAAGTTGAATGCAGCTTTGTCCAGTAATGGGGTGTGCAACCTACATATTCTTTCACACGCATGCCATTCTGGCATGGAAACTGCAGACACTTGCTGATGGGTCTGTGTATATGGTTCAGCACTTTGGTGCTATTGTGGCTGTGGTTCCCATGCCTGTACAATTATCACCATTACAGGATGGCCATATCATGCTGTGGCCATACCTCCTAGGTATTCAGACTCATTGAGGTTATCCAGAGGCAGGGCTTATTATTCTGTTCATTACCCCCTCACAATTTGGTTTGCAAGCAGGTTTATGGCCACTCATCCCAGTGTTTGCAGCCATGATAAGTATTGCACACATCAGGGTTTTACCCTTCAGACACTCCATGGTGGTGATGCTACCCCCCATTAATCTGTCCTCTTCCTGCCATTATGCACACATTATCATATAGGTATGCCTATAGTTGCCACTCCATCCCAGCAGTATGTACAGGTTGGTCTACAGTCCATGCATTGGAACATGCTGGACATACTACTGGGATTTCTCAACATGTCCTTGCATTTATGTTCTGTGGACTGTGTTTTGTCATTATGTGGGAGTCCATGGGCTAACATACAGTGGCGGTACGGGCATGACACAGACCTGTGACAGAGGATAGTGGGGCATTGGGTACTGATGCAGGCTATCTGTCGTAAGCCAGTGCATTCTGTCAGTTGTACAGACCCAGACTGCAAGACAATGTATTTCCCTGGGATGACAGGATAGGTGTGCAAAGTGGTGATGGCAATTGTTTCTGTCCTTATCTATCCATTGGTGTGGATGCTGGCAGGGAGCACCTTACAGCTATGGAGACACCTGCATGAGGCACCCCTTCAACATGCTGCATGCTGTGAATATTCACATAGTAATGTGGGGATCATATTGTACTCATTCACAGCAGCAGGGAGGTGGCCTGTGTTTTACCTGAGGCTGATGTTGGGCTGAACTGGTTGCATGTGTGCTAGGGTAGCTACTTGCAACTGCCTCACAGGTATATGTGGCCCTTTCCCCTGCTGGTGGCTAGTGGGTGGACACCAGCAGCTTCTACCTACATCATGTCTCTGCCCTTTGTGGTCTGCCAGTGTTTGCCCACAGTATATCTTAGTTCCCCATACTACACAACCAAATGATGTGCTGTGAACCTGTATGTACAAATGGAGGGTGTCTCCATTTCACTGTGAAATTTTACACAGTCTCTCCCTACGGTACTTCCACCTGTTTACAGTGTGTACGTCTGGGCCAACACTCATGCCATGTCCATCTTCCAGATGGTGACAGTTGTGTCATCTGTACAAATCATATGGTCTACTGCTGCAACATGTCTTGCTGGAATACCAGTCTGTTTGGCACTGCAGTTGTGTGGACGTGGCCCAGTCATTAGCAGTACTGACCATTGGACACCAGGACACACCATCCATGGCTATTTGATGAACACTTTCACACAGCACACCACTCAGAACTACCTAACACACAGAGCTCTGCCTATTGTAGACATGCGACTATCCATCTTGCTGATTTGACCAGCTCAGGTACTTGGTGCTCACTGTTATTACTCCCACACATGGCTGGTAATACATTTCTACATAGGGTTGGTGGGGGCACACATCACAACTGTAGACATGTCCTAAAACCACCTGATATGTCAGGTACTCTGTTGGCTTTCACACAACAACCTGACACTCAGATATCTGCATATTGTACACATGCAACATTCCATCGTTATAATTGTGGCAGCTCAGGTACTCTGTGCTCTGCTGCTGTGATACATACACATACATGCTACTGCTATACTACATAGGATTGAGGGGGCACACCTAACAATTGTAGACATGTCTGCTATCCCCACCTCCTATTTCAGGTACCCTGTTGGTCTGCACACATCAACCTGACACTCAGAGCTCTGCATATTGTACACATGAAGCAATCCACCCTTCTACTTTGGCATGCTCAGGTACTCTGTGCTCACTGTTATTACTCCAACACATGGATGCTAATGCATGTCTACATAGGGTTTGGTGGGGGAACACCTGCCAACTGTGGACATTTGCTTTGACCACATTGGTATTTCTGGTAGTCTGTTGGCTTCCTTTTAAATCTGTATTCTGACCTACCCTGCAGACTGCAGGCATATCAGTGTAGTACACTTTATAAGTTTTATTGACCTACATTGCCATTTCAGACTTCCTACCCTTCATGAATGACATCCCACTTCCTGACCTGTTATACTTAGTGTAGGTCTGGAGGGGGGTTGATCTCCATTGCCATACCTTGAGGACCTTAGCACAGACTTTCCTTGTGTTCATCTACACCTGTCCTGCTGGCTGGGTGAGACTGTTGTTGGGTATGTGAACCTCCATGACATGCATGTGTGTGCCCTATGGACACACATTTGGGCCAGCACATGTTTTGCAGTGGGTTTTTTCACCTTCTCTGTTATTGCCTACTTTGTTGACACCAGTATTTGTTATGGTTTCATGCTGCCCATATAGCTGTCCACTATCTGCTGCCATCCCATTCAGCCACTCAATTCCCTTCCTTGCATGTTCACATCCATACCTTTGATACAACTAGCAGGCCATACTACTGCATTCACTGATTGATAGGAAGGGTGACTTAACTTGTGGCTGTGCCAGTATTGAGGAAAGGGCTGGAGGGCTGTCTATGTCAGATCCACATAGTACACTCCCTATACATGGTAAAACACAGATAGTGTCATTTTTGGCATCCATTTTACTTTATGTGCGAGTCAGAGATAGTATCCAATCCCAGGGTTTCTACTGTGTCAGTGTGTGTACTATGCATTGCCTCTTTGTCAAAGACAAGGCATACTGTGCATGCCTCATTCTGCCTACAGGTGTAGGCTCAGGTTGTTCCTCCTCCAAGTCACTCTGTGCCTGTGCTGGCCTTGGCAATGGTGGGGGGCTGTGTGGCCCTGCCCCATGCTGTTCCTGCTGCAGCTGCTTCTGCAGGATCATGTTGTGTAGCATGGCACATACCATGACAATTTGGGTACATATAGCTGGAGAGTACTGCAAGGCTCCTCCGGATGTGTCCATGCACCGGAACCATGACTTGAGCATCCCAAACACATCCTCTGTTATGATTCTTGTTTGTGCGTGTGCCTCATTATGGAGCTCTTGTTTGGGTGTGTGTGCATTTCTGATGGATGTCATCAGCCAGGGCTCCAGTGCATACCTAGCATCCCCCACTAGGTGGCCGTATGGGATGTCCCCACTGGCAAATCTCTGGTACAGCTGTGTCAGATGCCAGATGTGGGAATCATGATAGCTCTCAGGGCTTCCAGCACACACATTCATTATAAGGCCCTGGGCATCGCACACAATCTAGCAGTTGATGGAGGGGAAGTCCTTTGGTTTATGTAGACCCTGCCCTGCTCATGGGGTGGTGCTTTTATGTGTATGTGCATGCAGTCTATAGCACCCACTACTTCAGGGTATTCTGCTATTTGTTGGAAGAGATGCATATTGCTGGCCAATGCCTCACAGGTGTTGAGGAAATATATGTGCTCACCGGCATGTGCTGACATGACATCCAGGAACTAGTAGAGTACCCTGGATGCTGATGCCTGTCAGATCTCCATGATATCCCTAATTGGCCTTTGGAAGGTACCTGTGGCTAGTATTTACACATACCTTGGTTTCCACTGGGATGGGTTCCCCTCTGTTGGTTCTGTGTCTGAGGTGTGGCCGGCATAGCTCAACAATATGCTGTAGGAGGTCCCTGTCCACCCTATAGCGCTCTACTATCTCCATCTTATGTAGCCCATAGTAGGTTTCCCTGGGTCTGTACACTCTTCTCCTCCTCCTCACTTGTGAGTTGGTCATCAGCATTGACATCCTCACCACCCTCAACCTCTTGCACATTCTGGTTTATGATAGCAAAAGCAGCCCCTAACATTTTTTGACTTGCTTTCATTTTATAAAATTTCCCCGTTCTTAAACACTGGTATTGCAGAGTTTTCTGGAAAAAAACAAGGGGTAAAGGTGTTTGCATTGTTTATAGTGGTATGCTGGGCTGGGCTGGTCTGCTGCCTGTATAATTGGCTGATTCCGATACATTTGACCTGCCAGCTAAGCTAGTTCTCCTTGATTATCTTCCTACTGCTGATTTCCCTTCCCATTACCTCCCTATTTAAACCAGTGTGTGTGCCTTGCAAACAGAGTGCTCATATGTGCACACTGCTGCTATTTCCTGGTTTAACTTCTTTGTTCTTCCTGTGAAACCCAGTGCGTGGCACGCACACCCGCTTACGCTTTGTAAAGAGTGCTTAGCAGGTTTAGGCACACCCCCTAGTCTAGCTATGCTAAACTAGGAGCAAACCCGAGCCACAGACCTCCAATCTGCTTACAGGATGCCTGACACATGCCCCCATGATGTCACTTACCTCCTAGTCTTGCACCCAGCTATTCATACTCTTACACTGTTGGGACCTGTCTCACATGCTGGGAAAAACTGAAATTCACTATCCTTCCCTTCATTTGCATAGGATTGCCTGCTAATGCATAGTTACATATCTCACACTGAGCCTCCCCCTTTAGCAACCACTACTCACTGGCCAGGTTGTCTTCTGCCTGCCATTGACTTGCATGGCAGAATACTGATTTTAGTTAGAATGCTTATTTTAGGTTTTTTCTTATCCCCCCCCCCCCGATCCCATTTGCATGCCGCTGCCCTATGCTTAAACAGCCGAGATTGGCAAGAAAAAAATAAAAGTTGATTTTTTTTTTATTTTTGTATTGTTTGCAATGTCAATGGCCTTATATTTGGCCATTGGAATGCTTCCTCAATGAAATGCAGCCTTTATTTGGAGCTGTCATACCTCCGTTTTGGATTTTGCAGGAATGTACTCGGTTATTAACCGAGTACATTTCTGCGGATAGCACTAGTCTTGTACGGACTGTTGCAAGCTTCCTGGATTGCACAATCTCCTCATTTGCATGGATTTCACCTGCAACTGGGGAGATTTGCATACCAGGGCTTAGTCCGTGCAGGATTAGTGCTGGAGCGCTCGTGCATGCCCCTGCAGGCTATTCCTGGATCGCATGGCAGACATATTGCCTGAGTGGGCTCCTGCACCAATCTTGCACTCTGTGCAAGCTTTTATGAATCCGGGGGATTGTCTTCATCAACATCTCTTAGTGTCCTAAGCTGAGTGATTTTTATAGCTACTAACTTGTGGAACCCATTGCATCAGTTTCTTATCACAGCACCTGAATTGCTGGCTTGTGTAGAATCTCTATATAAACTCTATAAACCTTGAATTTACATCAAGTTCACCTTCTCAGGCATCCCTGTTTGTATTTTTCTTCTACTGTACAAGTCACCATACTGAAGCAATTAAATGGACGAGGAAAGTGATAACCAGAGATTTGAAGTACACTATTTACTGAAGTTGATTTCCAACATACCTTGCTAAAGGGGTCTATCCCTCCACTCCTTCCAAAATTATATCCAAGTAAATAATAATGAGTTCCCATACTTCTCTCATGAACTTAAGCTCAGAGCTATTGCAGTTCAGATAAAAAAAAAATCCCCACCCAAAAACCTGATGATTTCCTTGACATACAAAAATCAAGTCATCAATATACTGATCTTAAACTTAAAACTGAGTCTTATTCAACTTATTCTACTGACCTTTATACAAAAAAGTAACACATGTAAATGTTCACATCATTTGATATTATTTACAATAATAATATATTTATAACATTTAGATATATTAGAAATTGAACAAAAGCAATCCATGGTAACTGAATGTAAATATGTTTAGTGAAAAGAAAATACTATATGTAAAAGAAAAGTGAAGAATGGTCAACAAATATTCACACTTGGGACCTTCCAATATAAGTAAAAACATTACATCAATGCCATCCACACATTGCAAAGAAATGTACATAAGAAAAAGGCCATCAATAGTAACCAATAAAGTAATTTTGATAAAGGATAGTTTTTAACTTGTTTGACAAATCATTTGTATTCTTAAGCAGTGAAACAACCCATTCCTATCAATAGATTTAGAACCACCAAAACAGTAGCAATGCTATAAAAGTATCAATTAACAATTCAGACAATCAGCTATGTTTGGAGATTATACAAGGAAGTGTAACAGCCATCAAACACATTGACTAAGGAATGTTTAGGGAAAAATACTTAATGTGTAACTAATGAAAAAAAGTTCATAATAACTGCAAAACAACTATGCATCACTTCAATTTCATTTGGAATAACTGTGGTTATAAAGTTAAAACACATTCAAGTTACAGACTTAGACATAAATTTGTATTAGCCCACAACATATCAAATCCCAAATTTATCTTTGCTGTAGAAGTTATTCAATTATGTTTTGGAGCATTCAGCAAGAGTACATGGACCAACCCCTATGAAAAAGGAGTAGTAAAAATCTGAACTGCCCTTTTACAAAAATATACAATAGCATATATTCAAGTAACATTATATCTTCTGAAATTTCATAAGATTCTTTTACTCCTGTAAGACTGGGCACTTTTAAGCCTAAGCAATCAAAAAGGAAAATATCATTATTTGCCTTAAAACCATTACTAGATATCATCCAAACCATATATATATTTAAGGCTTTTGTTAGTTCATACTACGGCAGGATACAAATGGAAGTACTACTTTTTACTAATCATCATTATATCTGTACTAGGGTGTTAACGTTAGGATTGGCAAGTCATAATGGCCATCTAAATTCTAATCTTGTTTTGATGAGAGGAGGATTTAATTATTTATTTATTTATTTATTTATTTATTTGTCTTTGTTGACCAGGAAAGTCTGACTGGGCAAAGCCTATTTTCAATGGTTGCCCAGAGAAAAAACTCTAGGAGATACATATAAGATAGTCATGACAAAACAAAATATTTACAAAGGTGCATTACGTATATAGTTCTTAAGATATCTAGATACAAACAATTTTTTACTGTAGTGACACTATAGAAGGAAAAAACAGCTACTTCTTCTGTGGTGACATTATATATGATATATTATATTAAAAATATAAAGCATTTAGTATACAGCCACTTCATTTACAATACATGTGACAAGCAGATATTGGATATGACTTATAAGACATAGGTAAGGAAGGTTACAGTGCAGTAGCTAGGAATACATAATATTGAAGTAAGGAGTATGAAACATTAGTGTGTAGTGGATTATAAGTTATAAGGGGGAAGAGCGATGCATTGTATATCTGATAAGTCAAGGATAGTGAGGGTTAGATTACTAGGGTATATAAAGAAATAGAACCTAGTTATAAGACAATGGTGGAAAGTATTTGAAGAAGATAGATAAAGTCAGAAAGTCAGAAAGAAATTAAAATGCAAAGTGGGGATGAAGATAGGAATATAATTGAGAAGGAGAGGTAGAATGGTGTGTACACCAAATGTATGATCTGAAAGCAGGAATGTTAAACAATAATGAGAAAATTCCAGATGTTCTTTTAAATTATTTTGAAGTTCCACATAAAGAATAATGGATACACGGGGCTAATTTTATAGCTAGCTGGTTATAACAGCCTCAGTATATGAAAACACATTTACGCTATAGATCTCTTATACTAGTTGACATACAAAAAGCCATAAAAGCATTGACAAATAAAAGTCCAGATGAAAACAAATTACAAGCAGAATTCTACTAGGTATTTATAGATGTACTCCCATACGTTTATCAGATTTGTTACATTTTTTATTATATTATACATAATGAACAATCCCTGAAATAAAGAAACTTGCAGATATTTCAGTGAACAGTTGTATAGAGATCAGTGCATTTTAGCCAAAGCGATTAAAAAGGAACTTCTTGTTCCAACTCAAGTCTTAATTCTACTACAGATTAGTCTTTGTCAAAGGAAAAAAAGGATAACCAAGGATATTGTTTTCCAAATAATAATGCTATATTTGGAATAGAAGACATTCTTTTATAAATTCTACCAGTAACACTAAAGCTCAAGACAACTGATTAAATAAGAAAGTTTGTATGACAAACTATAGTGCAACTACCTTCCCTAATCAACATATTAACATTATGAGTGGTATTCATCATCCTGAAGTCTGCAGATGCTCAGAGGGTCTATGCGAAAATTCTGCAAATATCCTGAGCACACTTTATTTGCAATGACTATCACAATGGGAAAGGCTTTGTGAGGGAACACCTACCTTTTGAAATTTCTTAAAATGTATGTAATTATACTTTAGTTATGTGGGAAGTATTATGTTACAGTGTAAAGTTTAAGATCTCATATTTTTTCCAGAAATTCTATGTGAGCATAGTTGTGTGCAAGCAAACTTGAACTAATGGTGAGCAGATAAGTCAAGCAGCTCTCATAGCAACCATATGGATTAATTTAAAAAAAAATAGGGGTTTTATATATTGCCCATAGGATTGTCCTTATGCAGACACCTTGACAGTTTCATTAAAAGTTGTGAAATGGGAAGATATGACAGATAGAAAATGGGAAGAGAGAACTAAAGTGACACAGAGTGAAGAGATTAAGAGGCTTGTGCTAAGGAGGTGGGAAGAGGAGGGGTACTATATTTTTGGAAGAGGTAAAACCCCCTCTTTTTAAAAAAAAATTTTGTATATGGTGGAATTTTGTGACGGAAGTAGATTAGAGAATGTAGGGAAGAGGATTAGGGAAGGAAGAAGGAGAAGATTTGTTGTTACACAAGATCACAAATGTTTCCCTTATCTGATGGTTGTGCTTTGGAACACCCTCAATGTTGAGGGGGAGGAGTTCCGCAGTGACTCTGTGGTCACAGTTGACCAAGGCAGGTAGTCTTGCACCCCATGAGGAAGACACTGCGTGGGCCAAAGTTATCCTTCTACTAACTGCCCCACAACATCCTTGATCAAGTCCCAAAGTTCATAGACCACATGGCTTGCCAAACAGTGCAACACCCCAGTGCCTACAGGACCCATGCCACTATTACAACTATATGACAATGTCTCTGGGTGGGCACAGGGCAAATATTTCCTGACCTAGGAGAAACATGGTTGGAGTGCTCCTGAGAATCATGGACCTGTGAAAAATGGAACATAAATGTGAGAGAAAGTAAATCAAATGCAAAGTAATGTATAATTAAAAAAAAGAAAGAGGGAAGGTAGATAGACACAGAAGAAATGGAGACAATAAATTAACTCACAATTTGTTCACAAAGCAGCATATGCTTTATTATTAGTGGTTACTTGGTATCTAATAACCAGGTTCATACAGCAGTATATACCTTATTAACATTTATATTCAGAAAAAAAATGTATATGAAATGGTAATGCATTCTACATTCGGAAGATATTCTGCATTGTATGAAATGGTAACACATTTTACTTTGAAAATGCACTCCGCAACATTTTCCTGAAATGAATTGTGCAGCAATTGTGCACTTGAATCATTTCACTTCTGCTGTAATATTTTTGTATTGGCTATTTCTGCATGTGTACTTAAAAGTAAATGAAAATAAAATCCAATACTTTTCAAGAGATAGCTAAGGTGAATATTGCATTTTTATTTAAGTACATTTACTGGTTACATACTAACAAGCAATCTCAGTTAACCTGACTAGTCTTCTATGTTGCTGGCAATGATTACATTCAATGCCCTATTCAACTACTCAAAGAAGAAAAAAAGGAACACGCGTATGCATATCTTTCTGATATAATTAAAGTTATTAATCAGCATGGCACAGTACTGTCTTATATACTATTTATGAGTAACTAATAAATAAGAAATATTTGTGTTCATTAATACTTATCAAACTTTGTTTATTGCAAGTAAAAGCAGAAGAATACCATGCTTTCCTTCAATTTGTAACATTTTTGCTTGGCTGCAGATTGTCTGCTTTGTGAATGGGCACAAAATTCAATCTCTGGTGATCTTTTCTTTTTAACTGTCTGTGCTTTACAGTATGTCTTAAATAATTTAACTGCTTTTTTGACGCTATCATGTAAAACCACTGTAAAGAAAACATTTTTAAATTTAGAAAGTAAGAAACTGAACAGCACATTTCTGCATTAACCGCTGAACTGCTTGTTCATTTGCTACATTATCCCCCTTTCATCTGCTTAGGTGGGTGGCTAATGCTGGTCTGTCATCTT